>NW_020230086.1:0-17998 GCF_003227715.2 Harpegnathos saltator
TTAGACACCATGATATTAGGGTGTGAATTATTTCGCTCCAATCTGGCGTAATTGCTGTACTATGTAATTTTCTAACTTCTAATGTCTGCAAAAGGCTTATTTTTTAGTTTTGATATCTGGCAAGATATTCAGTTGATAAACGTTTGGGTTTGTAACAATAACATCGTGTTTATCTGATTCGAAAATGTCGAAATTCGAGCCAAAAAAGCATAATTTCCGGAGGTTCTCATTTTCTGTTTTCATTTGAAGAAAACAGCCGCTGAAGTTCATCGAATGCTCGTAGAAGCTTATGGTGAAAGTGCTCCCACCGATAAATCATGCAGAGAATGATTTCGACGTTCCAAAAGTGATTATTTCAGCGTCGATGACAAACCTCGTCAAGGTCAGCCGTAAAAGTTCGAGGACGAGGAACTGCAGGTGCTAATCGATGAAGGTCCGTGTCAATCGCAACATGAGCTCGCGCAATTGTTGAATGTTGATCGATCAACAATTTCTGTACGTTTAGCAGCCATGGGAAAAATTTACAAAGAAGGAAGATGGGTGCCATACGAAAGAACTGGAAGAAAGAGACATCGAGAGGCGAAAAGCCATGTCTGAAATCTTGCTTGCCAGGCAAAATAGAAAAGTTTCTTTGCATCGTATTGTGACTAAAGACGAAAAGTGGATATATTTCGATAATCCAAACGGAGGAAATCCATTAGCGACTCAGGAAAACCATCCGCATCGATACCACAGCGGAATATTCACGGCAAGAAAGTAATGCTCTGTATATCGTGGGACCAGAAGGGTGTAGTGTATCATGAACTATTAAAACAGAGCCAAACCATCACTGCCGAACTTTATCAACAATAATTGATCCGTTTAAACAACACATTGAAGAATAAGCGGCCGGAATATGCAAAGAGACACGACAAAGTGATCTTCCAGCACGATAACGCTCGGTCATATGTTGGAAAGATTGGAAGGCCACCTTGGAAGCACTTGGCTGGGACGTTTTACCTCACCCGACGTATTCACCAGACGTTATTCCATCCTAGTATCACTTGTTCAGATCGATGGTACACGGGCTTTCGGACCAGCACTTCAACAATTATGAAGAAATAGAGAAATGGCTCAATGAATGGATCGCTTCGAAGGATGAGTCGCTTTTCCCGTCACGGAATGCAACAACTGCCAGAGAGATGGGAAAGAATAATAGCAAGCGATGGCAAATACTTTGATTAGTGTACTTTTTCATGTTTTTTTCAGTCTCCTTTTAGCTCAATATACTTTTCCCAGCGATGTTCAATAGCTTCGATACCCTGTTTATAGTGGGAATCGTCGAGCTCCTTAAAATAGCCATCAACCGCAGACTCCACCTCTTTATTGTTGGCAAATCTTTTTATCACCGAGCCATTTTTTAAGTTTGGAAACAGAAAATAATCCGAGGGGGCTAAATCTGGCGAATAGGGTGCGTGAGAAAGCAATTCGGACTTTAACTCATTGATTTTGGCCATCGCGATAACGGATGTGTGAACTGGTGCATTGTCTTGATGAAACAAAACTTTCTTTTTCGCCAAATGCGGCCGTTTTTTCTTGATCTCATCACTCAAACACTGCAATAAGTTCGCATAATACTCGCCGTTGATTGTTTTTCCTTTCTGAATATGATAAATGAAAATTATCCCACGCGCATCCCAAAAAACTGACGCCATGACCTTGCCTGCAGATGGAACTGTCTTCGCCTTCTTTGGAGCCGATTCTCCTCTTTCAGTCCATTGTTTTGACTGTTCCTTCGTTTCAGGTGTGAAGTAATGGACCCGTGTTTTGGTCGGGTACTTCAATGAGCAGGATCAAATTCTTTTACGAGATTTTGTCTTTCCAATTCCTCCTCCGTTCTTCTCGCTGCTCCTTCCTCCCCTCTCCCACTCACACTCCTCCTTCATTTTACCGCCATCTATCGCTTCTCGGTTACAAATACAATCCTTCTTACTACAATTCGGCCAGCCTGACATAAGGCCGGCCTCGGCCGTATATCTTACCTCGACCAAACGTATGTGTGATGTGCTTTAATAACTAAATAATGTAAATCGCCTAATAATACTGGTGAACAGACAATAATAGAACGTAACTAAGATTAAACTACAAATGTTATTCCTCCATCGTAAATGCTAGTTAATCGCACGCTTGCTATAGACTATTTTCTAAAATCGTATTTAACTTCAAACAAAACTTCTATGTGGGATCGTTTTCTAAGTAATAGTCATAAGAATTAACATTTTCTTCTTTTACTCGCCTTCAGTATCTGTCTCATTTAGATCGCTTTCAACTGAGGTACAGTTTGTATCCATTTTATCTCGCCAGGATTTTAAATTTGCTGCTTGCCATACCCCTGCATACGGCTTCTGCGTTCTTTGAAATCCTTCAATATCGCCTATGACATACCTATCGTTTCATAACCCGTTTATAACCCGATAAGGGCCTTTATATGCTGGAGCTAACTTTCCTGGACCACTGTCAAAGTTTCTAATCATGACGAGATCATCCGTCTCGTAATGATGAGGTTGTTTTCGTTTCTTGTTAACGTAATTTTCATTATATTCTTGCGTTTTTCTTATTCTATCGCTCGCTTTAGCTCGTAACTCTACTAAATTTCTCGGTCGCGTTTAATTATCTTCCTCAACAAATTCCTTAAGTGCGTCTACAATATAACCACATTGTCTGACGCCGAACAATAATTGACTGGGTGTATTGCCAGTTGATCGGTTTGGCGTATTATTTAAGGCAAATTCGATCTCGCCTGATGCCCTATACTAATTTTTTCCATCGTACAGTCTTCCTAAATTAGGACCTAAACTCCGATTTATACATTCCACTTGCCCGTTGGCTTGAGGAGATCCAGTTGCAATCTTTATGTGCGTAATATTCATTTCACGTATAAATTCTTCAAACTCCTTTGAGGTGAAGCTTGTTCCTCGGTCTGAAATTAATGTTTTCGGTCTACTTTAGACGTGAAAGTTATCTCGTAAGCATTTAATTGTTTCAAATGATGTTGTGGATTTAACTGCATATAAGCGTACGTACTTAGTAAAAGCGTCAGTTATTAAAAGTACATATCTCCTCGTAGCATCGGAACGGTCAATAGGGTCAAAATGGTCAACATTTATAGCCGCGAATGGTAAACTCGTTTTTGGTATATTATGTAAAAATCCTTCTAATTTGGCCATATTCTTTGCAAATGCTATACACTTAATACTTAATTACTTTTATTCTTAAATACTTTTATACTTAAATACTTAATTCTTAATGTGACCTTTAATTTTGGATTTCATTTTCGGAAACCAAAAGGTTTCCTGTAATATTGCATAAGTTTTATCTACCCGAAAATATCCAAAATCATTATCGTATCTATGTAGTACTTCTCGTTTCATGTTGGATGGCACGTAAAACAAAAGCTCATCATCCTTTTTTCGATAAATTATTCCGTTTCGCATCTCATAAAAAGAATCTTGTTCCTTTTCTAACCGGTTTCTAAGACCTTTTATGGTTGGATCGTTCATTTAACACACTGACAAGTTGAATTCAAAAGTATTGTCCTCTATTACCATAATGTGTTTAATTCGGCTTAATGCGTCTACATGAAGCATTTGCTTGTCAGCTCTATGCTCTGTTGTATAATCGAAATTTTGGAGTTCGAGCGCCCATCTCGCGATACGGGGATTTATATCCTTTTTATTAAGGGTCATAACTAGAGCATTGCAGTCCGTTACGATCTTAAATGGGACGTAAGTATATACGGAAGTAAGTATATACGGAAACGTTTCACTGCGTAAATGATGGCCAGAGTCTCAAGTTCAAAGCTATGATAACGTGTTTCTACCTCTGAGGTCCTTTTCGAAAAATAAAATAACGGATGAAACTTATTATCCATTTTTCTCTGTAATAATACTGCTCCGAAACCTTGAGAGCTCGCATCACAGTGCAATTCCGTCTCATCATGAAGACTGTATAAGGCTAATATGGGTGCCTCAGTTAATTTTTTCTTCAAGAGCTCAAATGGTTTTAACTGTTTACATCCAAATTCGAACGTTACTCTCTTTTTTAATAACGCGTAAAGTGGGGTAGCAATCAATGAAAAATCCTGAATAAACTTTCGGAAATAAGAGCAAAGACCTATGAAACTCTGCACATCCTTCACATCCTTCACGCATCGTGGGGTCGGAAATTCTCTTACTGCTTTAACTCCTAATTCTGTCGGACGTATTCCCTTAGCCTTTTTAATCTCGCGATGCCTTTGACTTCCAGTACAGAGCCATTTATTCCTTCATATCTTTCACCGGATTCTTCCTCTATCCAATCGTGAGGGATGAATTTTTCTTTTATCAAGCTAATTGGACTTGCTGTGTCTAACTGAGTGTCCAAACGGAAATGGAAAGTAGCTACATCCCTAGTCATCTCAAAATCAATTGTTTTTAAATATTCGTTATTCGTAACTAATTTCTCAGTCACATTCGATATTTGTAATGTAGCCTGTCTCGCTTCCGTTGACGAAGTTGTTGAAGAAGATGGCTTCTTCATTCTCTGCGGGCAGTCTCGCACCACATGTCCTTGCACTCCGCATTCGTAACAGGATCCTCGGTTTCTTTTCGGTCTGGTACATTCCTTCGCACGGTGTTCCAATTGGTTGCAATTATAACACTTGAATTCCTCCATTTTCGGCTCGTTCTTCCGTGAGGCCAATGATTTCTCCTGCTTCGCCTTATCCGCAACATGACTTTCTCGACTTTACTTCCATTTCTTCTCAGATCGTAATTTAATTTGCTCGAATGCCTTAACAGCTGATCTTTCCTTTCGAAGTTTTGCATCCGGGCTTGGTTTTGAAGAAACTTGTCCAGTATTCCATCTATTATGTAATCAATTTGCTTTTCTTCTTTTACCGGGACTCGATCTGCCAAAATTACTTTATCATAAAAGTATGCACTACACGGTTCGTCACTCACCCACTCTCTTTTCTCAAACTCTCGCCGTAACACGATTTCAGCAGGCCGATGGTCGAATAGTCCGCGCATCTGTTCTGTTACGTCCTGCAGATTTAACTAACAGAATTGTCTTTTCCTCTCGTGAATTTATATTCTCCTAATATAACTATAATAGGAATATATACATATATAAATATAAATTAAGAAACAGACCCATCTGGCGAACAGCCGTCGCGCCAAATGAAAGGCGATTCGGGAAAAATTTCATAACAGGAAACAGTGTCCTGTTGTAAAAATCTACACGTCTTCGTTTAAAGTTTATATCTGGGTAGTGTTCGCCAAGTGTGTCCGTCGTCCTAGCTATAAAAATTTGAAACTCCGCGCTAACAAACCTTCAGTAAAACAAAGCAACTCAGAGCATTCCTGCTCTAAAACTTGAAACTTACATCTTCCCAATCCAAACCCTTATGTGCCCTATCAGTTAACCAACAAAGTTTACTTCACTGATAGTCGTAAAATCTGATCTCAGCCTTTGATTTACGGCATCTTAACTTTTCCAGCTGGCCACTTGTATATATTTCTCTATCTCACAAAAATCCACCACCATCACACTTGTCGCGCCTAATCATAACCTATCCACCCAAAATTATGAGACATCCACGCTCCACCCCTTATCCTATCTATATTCACGTCTTCTAGAACTAACTGTCTCCTCCCACGATGTCTTTTAACTTCGCTAATGGCTAAGACTTTTTCCCACTACTGTCAACCAGGACCAATAATAAAAATTAGTAACAAAATCTTGAACTTCATTGGGTTCTCCTTAGGGCTTCACCTCTCCCTCAAAGGGCCATCTCTCTACCCACCCTGATAGCTTCTGCCTCCGATCATTGATATAAAAACCGCGGTAATTCGCCTCCGCGAACAGAAGAACACGGAAACGAAAAAACTCAGACTCGTACTCTCACGCAGATATTCAAAACTCAGACATTCAGAACTCGGATATTCAGATCTTGAGTATTAGGACTCAGATTCAAATCTTCATAATTCCAGTTCATTCAAATATTTAGTATTCAAATATTCAAGCATTCGGATTTTGGAAAAAGTGCGGGCTTCCTCTTTATATAAGTGAACGACTATTTGGTGCCTCAATCGGAATACGAATATTGGAAACGAGAACACCTACGCAGATCTGCGTCATTCTCACTTCTGCTTGTGTCAACTCATCCTGAATCAGTAGTAAGTTTCATTTCTTTACTTTATCTTCCTACTTCTATTTTATTTATTCCACCCTTGAACTTCCTATTCATATTCGTTCCCTTTCCCATCCTTTTCTTTTTCCATTTCATACACTCATACACACACACATACACTCATTCATCTAAGTATAAATTGTCATGTTCAAACCATTCAATTACATCATTTTGGGTCGCTATTCATCTTAATAAACCTGTAAAAATTCAATCCGCACCGTTATATACTATTATTAATAAATTTGTTAATTCAAACCGTGTCGTTATTTCATTTTGTCATCTTTATTTTAATAAATATGTTAATAGTTATTATCACCAATTAATTTCAAAATCACCCCACCTTCCAACAGTCAACTCATGGTCCTATCCTCGGTAAAGGGACTCGCGTCCTTGATCGAAAAACGGACCGCTCGTCGTACGTCGGTGTCCGAGTAAAGGGACCCGTCGGGTCCCTGACCCGTTTACTGACACGCGTGTACGAACGAGGTTCGCCTTACTCGCGAACGAAAAGGTTGCGCTCCTCCTCTAGGACGTAACAGTTCTAATAATTGGTTAATTGGAACTTCTAAATTTTCCGGTTTCGAGTGAAACCATTTCAGTGCTCGTTCCTTTAGTTTTAATCCTAATATCACACGTGCAGCGTTATCATCTATCGTGTACGTTGCTCGCACTAAATTAAATTGTTTTTCCCAGCGCCAGAAAGTGTCACGTTCGCCTGAAAACTCGCTTACTAGTTCATTGATTGCACTAATCGGTTGCTTAAAGTTCGTCCCTGAGTTATTATTTACACCCGTCTCTGTATTTGACCGCATAGCCGCGTTTCTTTCTCGCCTCACTAGTTCTAATTCTCGCCGTAAAAGCTCTTGCTCTCGGCTCATAAATAAGTGTTCCTCTGAATATCTCCGTCGCTGGTTGGTAACACTCGTGTCGTAGTTACCCTCGATAACAATCGGTAAGTTCACGAGCACCTCATCCTGCGCGCCTTCTTCTTCGCGTATGCTCGTGCGCACATCATCTTGCGCACCGTCTCTTTCGTCTTCTTGCTCGCTTTCTTGTTCACGCCATATTGCATTCTCCTGCTCGCCCAGGCTTTCGGCTACCGTCTCGTCTCCCGTTCTCACGTACTTGATTTCCTCTTTTCATGCTCCGCTCACATCATGTTCGTCTAGTCTTTTGATCATGTTTGCCTTAGATCCTCCCGTTGCTAACCTTTTCCACCAGCACATCTCTCGCAGGGCCGCTACAGTGAACTCACGTATCTTGTCCATTTTGGATTCACACTATTATTCACTTTTACCGCTTAATAAGCACATAAACACTAATCGAATACAGATTCTTCTACCCCACTTCTGAAATAACTTTGGTCGGGTACTTCAATGAGCAGGATCAAATTCTTTTACGAGGTTTATTTTTCCAATTCCTCCTCCGTTCTTCTTGTTGCTCCTTTCTCCCCTCTCCCACTCACACTCCCACACCCACTCCTCCACTCTACCGCCATCTACCGCTTCTCGGTTACAAATACAATCCTTCCTGCTACACATGTTTCATCCATGGTTATGAATCGACGCAAAAACTCAGCTTTATTGCTGTGAAACTTCGCCAAACACTCGATTGAAACATCCTCACGGTTTTTCACACGCTGTTTCTGTTCCATTGTGAGTAATCGCGGCACCCATCTTGCGCACAGCTTTCTCATATCCAAATTTTCAGTCAATATGCGATGTACAGCATTTTTTGAAATGCCTACCATGTCTGCTAACTCGCGCACTTTCAGTCGACGGTCATCCAATACCATTTTGTGGATTTTCTTCACCATTTCTGGCGTGGTCACCTCATTTGGTCGACCACTGCGATGTTCGTCTTGGCAGCTCGTACGACCTCGTTTAAACTCTGCCACCCAATATTTTACTGTTGTAAACGAAGGAGCAAACTTCCCCAGAGTAAAATTTGATATTGGTCCTCCGCTTTGATATTGGTTGGACTGAGACCTTTCAAATGAAAGTACTATATCACATAACGATGGCCAATTTTTTCCATGTTTACAAATTCACTGAGAGCGTTCACTATTGATGGCTGCCAAACAAATACTAAACAACATAGCGTCGTCAAACTTCAAACTTAAGCTTTATAAGGTTGGCACATTTTACCGTAGTCATTCTTTTCAAACAACAACCGCCATCTATACGTCAGGTCGGGTACTTCTGGGACTATCCTCGTATATGAAAATATGCAGCCGGAATACAAAAGGGGCATTCGCATCGACGACGTCGCGAGCATAGAGGACCTCCGCACACGGGCCGCGGAACATGAAGATATCGAGCGGCAGATACGCGACCGCCGGCGAGATACCGCGACAGACCAACCTCCTCGACCGTCACGCGTTGCACCGACCACCGTCAGCACGTACAACAAAGAAGAATGTTACTGGCGGTGCAAACAGCGGGGGCACACCCGGGCGGACTGCAAACGCCCTCTGAAAAAAATTCTGCTCTCAATGCGGAAAAGACGGGGTGCTGACCCGCTGTCGGGAAACGACCGAAGGGCCGATACCTGCCGCTCAGAGTCTCGGCCCTGAGCTAACAACGCGTAAGATTTACACCGCGCCCCCACATCACTGTACGACTCAACGGACATGACGTCGACGCGTTCCGCGACTCTGGGTCGGAGGCCTCATTTATACACTCCGACATTGCGCAGCAGGTGGGGGCCCCGATCCGGAAATCGAAGCGACCGGATACAATACGACTGGCCGACGGGACATTGATACAGACTGCCAGGACAACGACAGCACGCATACGAACGGGGAACAGAGACGTCAGACACGGCCTACAAGTCCTGCTGAATCTCGGCAGCCCAATGTTGATTGGAGTGGACTTGTGGGCCAAGTTACAGATGACGCTACCACCACCATCAGACAACGCGACAATGACCGGACCGACTACTTGTACGATCGAGGACGGACTGACTCCGCGAACACCAGACGAAACAGCGCGACTAAGACGGTTTCTGGACTTTCCGCCTCTTCGAGAAAGTGCAGGGACCGATGGACCGTGCATACCACCACATACGACTGACCGACACGCGCTCCATTAAACAACGGTATCGGCTTCGAAATCCCGCTATGCAGCGCATGATTGACGAGGAGATGGAAATAATGCTTCGGGACCACGTGATCGAACCCTCTCACAGCGCGTGGAGCTCGCCGGTAGTCGTAGTGCGGAAAAAAGACGAATCACGAAGGTTCTGCCTAGATTTCCGCAAACTGAATAGTGTCTCGGAGCCCGATTGATATATATATATATATATATTGTTAAATCAATAAACACATATATATATATGTATATATATATTGTCAAATCAATAAATAACATATATGTTGTGTTGTGAAGGAACATCCGACGACGGATTTTCTTAATAAGAAATTTGCACTTTTCATCTTTGGCTACAAATTACTCAGTAACGAGGGGGTGTAACGAGGGCATTTAGGACAAAAATAAATTTTATTTCCGTATATATTATGTAATAAGCTCCTGTTGATTCGATTGCGCCTACTTAGAACTTGATCTGACTAACCGTTACAGAGCTACAGCTATTTTGTTATTTCCTAATAACTCAAGCTGTCGCGTAAAGTTTGCGCTCGCGTAAAGTTGGGTGTCCCACTTGCAGTAGTTTTTCCCTACATATTGCGCGATCATCGTCTTGACTACGTGATTCGTCCGCTACACCGGGTTGCAATGCGGCGCGTAGACGGGCGTGGTTCGGTGACGGATGCTGAAGGCCCCTCAAAGTTTCGCGAATTGCGCGGAGCAGAATTGTTTCCCGTTATCGGAAACTATCGTTTGGAGGCAGCCGTGTCAGTGGATGATGCCCTCGGTAATCGCCCGCTCCACCGTTCCCGCTGTCGCCCTTCGGAGCGGTCGCATTTCCAGCCACTTGGAGAAGCAATCTTGCATGGTAATGACCCACGCGTGGCCGCCGACTGACCGCGGCAGAGGGCCCACCAGGTCTACTGTGGCCTGTTCCTACGGGCCCTTCACTTCGCGGTGGCGTGCAGGAGACCCGCAGGTTTGGCCTGCGTCGCCTTATAGGCGAGGCACGTCTCGCAGGCCCGGACATGTCGGGCTACGTTCCGGAACATACTGGGCCAATAATATCGGCGGGCCGCGCGGGCGATCGTCTTCGCTATCCTCAAGTGACCGGCGGTCGGTTCGTCGTGGAGCTGGCGAAGAACTCCGGCACGTTATTCCCGAGGTACGCATATCTTCCACTGCTGATACTCCGCTGGTACTTCGCGGAAATCAAGTTCGTGCAAGACGTGGCGGAGAGCTGGCCTTGTTGGACGGTAGTCCGGCCAGACGGCGGGGTCCACGGTTACTCGTGCTTTCATGCGGCGGTACCAGGGGCAACCGTTTCCCGTTGTTATGGCGCCCACCTCAGGCCGTCGCGATAACGCTTCGGCGACCGTATTTAGAGCACCTCGCCGGTATTGCACCTCGAATTCATATTGTTGTAATTCGAGGGCCTAGCGGGCTAGTCGCTCGATGGGGGCTTCCAGGCTGCGCAGCCACCGGAGGGCCTGGTGATCCGTGACCACCGTGAAGCGATAGCCTTCCAGGTAGTCGCGCATTCGCCTTATCCCCCAGATCACGACAAGGCACTCCAGTTCGGTCGCACTGTAATTCTTCTCGGCGCGATTTAGTGTTCGACTCGCGTATGCAATTACGCGTTCGGATCCGTCCAGCAGCTGCGTGAGGACGACTCCCAGCCCTTCCGGGCTCGCGTCCGTCTGCAGCTCGAAGGGCTCCCGGAAAATCTGGGCACGCGAGCACCGGTGCTGTGGTCAGTCGTTCCTTCAGCGCGGCTATAGCGGTGTCTTCCTCCATGCTCTACCTCCACCTCACGTCTTTCCGCGTGAGTCAGGTGAGTGAGGCGGCGAGCGCAGAGAAACTTGGGATAAATCGTCGGTACCACGACGCGAGCCCGAGGAATTGTTGCACTTTTCGTACGGTCGTGGGCGCCTGCCATTCCGAGATTGCGCTTACTTTTTCCGGGTCGGTCCGAATGCTATCTCTGTCCACTATATGCCCCAAGTACCGTAGACGGCTCATGCAGAATCGGCACTTCTCCGCGTTTAGACATAGTCATGCTTCCCGGAACCGTCGGAAGACTTCAGTGAGCCGCGCAATGTGTTCCTCGAACGTTCGACTCACGATGATAATATCGTCTAGATAAACAAGTACGTGGGGCTCGAGCTCAGGGCCGAGTACGCCATCCAGCAATCGTTGGAAGGTAGCGGGCGCGGAGTGCAGACCGAAGTGCGTCACTCGAAACTGAATTAACCTCCTTCCAGGTACGGCAAACGCGGTCAAGGGGCGGCTCGCGGCCGATAGGGGAACCTGCCAATACTCGCTCCGCAGGTCTAGTGTTGATAGGTATTGCGCCCCTTGGAGTTTGTCGAGTGTGGCGGCGACCTGCGGTAACAGGTAGGCGTCGGGCTCCGAGACACTATTCAGTTTGCGGAAATCTAGGCAGAACCTTCGTGATTCGTCTTTTTTCCGCACTACGACTACCGGCGAGCTCCACGCGCTGTGAGAGGGTTCGATCACGTGGTCCCGAAGCATTATTTCCATCTCCTCGTCAATCATGCGCTGCATAGCGGGATTTCGAAGCCGATACCGTTGTTTAATGGAGCGCGTGTCGGTCAGTCGTATGTGGTGGTATGCACGGTCCATCGGTCCCTGCACTTTCTCGAAGAGGCGGAAAGTCCAGAAACCGTCTTAGTCGCGCTGTTTCGTCTGGTGTTCGCGGAGTCAGTCCGTCCTCGATCGTACAAGTAGTCGGTCCGGTCATTGTCGCGTTGTCTGATGGTGGTGGTAGCGTCATCTGTAACTTGGCCCACAAGTCCACTCCAATCAACATTGGGCTGCCGAGATTCAGCAGGACTTGTAGGCCGTGTCTGACGTCTCTGTTCCCCGTTCGTATGCGTGCTGTCGTTGTCCTGGCAGTCTGTATCAATGTCCCGTCGGCCAGTCGTATTGTATCCGGTCGCTTCGATTTCCGGATCGGGGCCCCCACCTGCTGCGCAATGTCGGAGTGTATAAATGAGGCCTCCGACCCAGAGTCGCGGAACGCGTCGACGTCATGTCCGTTGAGTCGTACAGTGATGTGGGGGCGCGGTGTAAATCTTACGCGTTGTTAGCTCAGGGCCGAGACTCTGAGCGGCAGGTATCGGCCCTTCGGTCGTTTCCCGACAGCGGGTCAGCACCCCGTCTTTTCCGCATTGAGAGCAGAATTTTTTTCAGAGGGCGTTTGCAGTCCGCCCGGGTGTGCCCCCGCTGTTTGCACCGCCAGTAACATTCTTCTTTGTTGTACGTGCTGACGGTGGTCGGTGCAACGCGTGACGGTCGAGGAGGTTGGTCTGTCGCGGTATCTCGCCGGCGGTCGCGTATCTGCCGCTCGATATCTTCATGTTCCGCGGCCCGTGTGCGGAGGTCCTCTATGCTCGCGACGTCGTCGATGCGAATGCCCCTTTTGTATTCCGGCTGCATATTTTCATATACGAGGATAGTCCCAGAAGTACCCGACCTGACGTATAGATGGCGGTTGTTGTTTGAAAAGAATGACTACGGTAAAATGTGCCAACCTTATAAAGCTTAAGTTTGAAGTTTGACGACGCTATGTTGTTTAGTATTTGTTTGGCAGCCATCAATAGTGAACGCTCTCAGTGAATTTGTAAACATGGAAAAAATTGGCCATCGTTATGTGATATAGTACTTTCATTTGAAAGGTCTCAGTCCAACCAATATCAAAGCGGAGGACCAATATCAAATTTTACTCTGGGGAAGTTTGCTCCTTCGTTTACAACAGTAAAATATTGGGTGGCAGAGTTTAAACGAGGTCGTACGAGCTGCCAAGACGAACATCGCAGTGGTCGACCAAATGAGGTGACCACGCCAGAAATGGTGAAGAAAATCCACAAAATGGTATTGGATGACCGTCGACTGAAAGTGCGCGAGTTAGCAGACATGGTAGGCATTTCAAAAAATGCTGTACATCGCATATTGACTGAAAATTTGGATATGAGAAAGCTGTGCGCAAGATGGGTGCCGCGATTACTCACAATGGAACAGAAACAGCGTGTGAAAAACCGTGAGGATGTTTCAATCGAGTGTTTGGCGAAGTTTCACAGCAATAAAGCTGAGTTTTTGCGTCGATTCATAACCATGGATGAAACATGTGTAGCAGGAAGGATTGTATTTGTAACCGAGAAGCGGTAGATGGCGGTAGAGTGGAGGAGTGGGTGTGGGGAGTGTGAGTGGGAGAGGGGAGAAAGGAGCAACAAGAAGAACGGAGGAGGAATTGGAAAAATAAACCTCGTAAAAGAATTTGATCCTGCTCATTGAAGTACCCGACCAAAGTTATTTCAGAAGTGGGGTAGAAGAATCTGTATTCGATTAGTGTTTATGTGCTTATTAAGCGGTAAAAGTGAATAATAGTGTGAATCCAAAATGGACAAGATACGTGAGTTCACTGTAGCGGCCCTGCGAGAGATGTGCTGGTGGAAAAGGTTAGCAACGGGAGGATCTAAGGCAAACATGATCAAAAGACTAGACGAACATGATGTGAGCGGAGCATGAAAAGAGGAAATCAAGTACGTGAGAACGGGAGACGAGACGGTAGCCGAAAGCCTGGGCGAGCAGGAGAATGCAATATGGCGTGAACAAGAAAGCGAGCAAGAAGACGAAAGAGACGGTGCGCAAGATGATGTGCGCACGAGCATACGCGAAGAAGAAGGCGCGCAGGATGAGGTGCTCGTGAACTTACCGATTGTTATCGAGGGTAACTACGACACGAGTGTTACCAACCAGCGACGGAGATATTCAGAGGAACACTTATTTATGAGCCGAGAGCAAGAGCTTTTACGGCGAGAATTAGAACTAGTGAGGCGAGAAAGAAACGCGGCTATGCGGTCAAATACAGAGACGGGTGTAAATAATAACTCAGGGACGAACTTTAAGCAACCGATTAGTGCAATCAATGAACTAGTAAGCGAGTTTTCAGGCGAAACGTGACACTTTCTGGCGCTGGGAAAAAACAATTTAATTTAGTGCGAGCAACGTACACGATAGATGATAACGCTGCACGTGTGATATTAGGATTAAAACTAAAGAACGAGCACTGAAATGGTTTCACTCGAAACCGGAAAATTTAGAAGTTCCAATTAACCAATTATTAGAACTGTTACGTCCTAGAGGAGGAGCGCAACCTTTTCGTTCGCGAGTAAGGCGAACCTCGTTCGTACACGCGTGTCAGTAAACGGGTCAGGGACCCGACGGGTCCCTTTACTCGGACACCGACGTACGACGAGCGGTCCGTTTTTCGATCAAGGACGCGAGTCCCTTTACCGAGGATAGGGACCATGAGTTGACTGTTGGAAGGTGGGGTGATTTTGAAATTAATTGGTGATAATAACTATTAACATATTTATTAAAATAAAGATGACAAAATGAAATAACGACACGGTTTGAATTAACAAATTTATTAATAATAGTATATAACGGTGCGGATTGAATTTTTACAGGTTTATTAAGATGAATAGCGACCCAAAATGATGTAATTGAATGGTTTGAACATGACAATTTATACTTAGATGAATGAGTGTATGTGTGTGTGTATGAGTGTATGAAATGGAAAAAGAAAAGGATGGGAAAGGGAACGAATATGAATAGGAAGTTCAAGGGTGGAATAAATAAAATAGAAGTAGGAAGATAAAGTAAAGAAATGAAACTTACTACTGATTCAGGATGAGTTGACACAAGCAGAAGTGAGAATGACGCAGATCTGCGTAGGTGTTCTCGTTTCCAATATTCGTATTCCGATTGAGGCACCAAATAGTCGTTCACTTATATAAAAGAGGAAGCCCGCACTTTTTCCAAAATCCGAATGCTTGAATATTTGAATACTAATATTTGAATGAACTGGAATTATGAAGATTTGAATCTGAGTCCTAATACTCAAGATCTGAATATCCGAGTTCTGAATGTCTGAGTTTTGAATATTCTGCGTGAGAGTACGAGTCTGAGTTTTTTCGTTTCCGTGTTCTTCTGTTCGCGGAGGCGAATTACCGCGGTTTTTATATCAATGATCGGAGGCAGAAGCTATCAGGGTGGGTAGAGAGATGGCCCTTTGAGGGAGAGGTGAAGCCCTAAGGAGAACCCAATGAAGTTCAAGATTTTGTTACTAATTTTTATTATTGGTCCTGGTTGACAGTAGTGGGAAAAAGTCTTAGCCATTAGCGAAGTTAAAAGACATCGTGGGAGGAGACAGTTAGTTCTAGAAGACGTGAATATAGATAGGATAAGGGGTGGAGCGTGGATGTCTCATAATTTTGGGTGGATAGGTTATGATTAGGCGCGACAAGTGTGATGGTGGTGGATTTTTGTGAGATAGAGAAATATATACAAGTGGCCAGCTGGAAAAGTTAAGATGCCGTAAATCAAAGGCTGAGATCAGATTTTACGACTATCAGTGAAGTAAACTTTGTTGGTTAACTGATAGGGCACATAAGGGTTTGGATTGGGAAGATGTAAGTTTCAAGTTTTAGAGCAGGAATGCTCTGAGTTGCTTTGTTTTACTGAAGGTTTGTTAGCGCGGAGTTTCAAATTTTTATAGCTAGGACGACGGACACACTTGGCGAACACTACCCAGATATAAACTTTAAACGAAGACGTGTAGATTTTTACAACAGGACACTGTTTCCTGTTATGAAATTTTTCCCGAATCGCCTTTCATTTGGCGCGACGGCTGTTCGCCAGATGGGTCTGTTTCTTAATTTATATTTATATATGTATATATTCCTATTATAGTTATATTAGGAGAATATAAATTCACGAGAGGAAAAGACAATTCTGTTAGTTAAATCTGCAGGACGTAACAGAACAGATGCGCGGACTATTCGACCATCGGCCTGCTGAAATCGTGTTACGGCGAGAGTTTGAGAAAAGAGAGTGGGTGAGTGACGAACCGTGTAGTGCATACTTTTATGATAAAGTAATTTTGGCAGATCGAGTCCCGGTAAAAGAAGAAAAGCAAATTGATTACATAATAGATGGAATACTGGACAAGTTTCTTCAAAACCAAGCCCGGATGCAAAACTTCGAAAGGAAAGATCAGCTGTTAAGGCATTCGAGCAAATTAAATTACGATCTGAGAAGAAATGGAAGTAAAGTCGAGAAAGTCATGTTGCGGATAAGGCGAAGCAGGAGAAATCATTGGCCTCACGGAAGAACGAGCCGAAAATGGAGGAATTCAAGTGTTATAATTGCAACCAATTGGAACACCGTGCGAAGGAATGTACCAGACCGAAAAGAAACCGAGGATCCTGTTACGAATGCGGAGTGCAAGGACATGTGGTGCGAGACTGCCCGCAGAGAATGAAGAAGCCATCTTCTTCAACAACTTCGTCAACGGAAGCGAGACAGGCTACATTACAAATATCGAATGTGACTGAGAAATTAGTTACGAATAACGATATTTAAAAACAATTGATTTTGAGATGACTAGGGATGTAGCTACTTTCCATTTCCGTTTGGACACTCAGTTAGACACAGCAAGTCCAATTAGCTTGATAAAAGAAAAATTCATCCCTCACGATTGGATAGAGAAGAATCCGGTGAAAGATATGAAGGAATAAATGGCTCTGTACTGGAAGTCAAAGGCATCGCGAGATTAAAAAGGCTAAGGGAATACGTCCGACAGAATTAGGAGTTAAAGCAGTAAGAGAATTTCCGACCCCACGATGCGTGAAGGATGTGAAGGATGTGCAGAGTTTCATAGATGAGGAAAAAAGAGGGGAAAGATAAAGGGAGATAGAGAAATAAAAGGATCGGGGAAAAGAGATTTCATTTTTCGGAAACCAAAAGGTTTCTGTCAATATTGCAATAAGTTTTATCTACCCGAAAAGTATCCCAAATCATTATCGTTCTATGTCAGTTATCTTCGTATTCATGTTGGGAATGTGGTCACGTAAAACAAAGCTGCAATCATCCTTCTTTTCGATAAATTATTCCGTTTCCGCATCTCATACAAAAAGAATCTTGTTACCTTTTCAACCGGTTTCATAAGACCTTATTATGGTTGGATCGTTCATGATTAACACACTGACTAAGTTTATATTTCAAATAGTTGTCTCCTATTTACCGAATAATGTGTTGTAATCTCGGCTTAATGGTCTACATGAAGCATCTTTGTTGTCAGCTCTATTGCTCTGTTGTATAATCGAAATTTTGGAGTTCGACGCCCAGTCTCGCGATACGGGAAATTATATATCCATTTTATTAAGGGTCCATAACGTAAGAGCATTTGGCTAGTCCGTTCACTTAAATGGGACGGTAAGTAATATCGGAAGTAAGGTATATACGGAACCGTTTTACCGCTAACAATCTAAGAGTGGCAGAGCTCATAAGTCCAAAGGCATATTACTAACGTGTGTTTCTAGCTCTGAGGTCCTTTTCGCAAAAATAAATAACGGTAAACTTATTATCCATTTTCCTGTAATAATACTGCTCCGAAACCTTGAGAGCTCGCTCAACAGTGCAATTTCCGTTCATGCATGGAAAGTGTATAAGGCTAATTATGTTTGCCTCAGTTAACTTTTTTCTTCAAAGAGCTCAAATGGTTTTAACTGTTTACATCCAAATTCGAACTTACTCTCTTTTTTAATCAACGGGTAAAGTGGGGTAGCAATCAGATGAAAAATCTGAATAAACTTCGAAAAGAGCAAAGACC
>NW_020230087.1:0-127500 GCF_003227715.2 Harpegnathos saltator
CTCTCTCTCTCTCTCTCTCTCTCTCTTCTCTCTCCTCTCTCCTCTCTCCCTCTCTCTCTCTCTCTCTCCCCTCTCTTCTCCCCCTTCCCTCTCCCTCTCTCCCGCTTTCACGTGAAAATGGAAAGCAGAACGTACGTATGAAGAAATCGAAAAATATAGAAAATCCCGAAACGTATATTGCGCGTGTCTTGAAAACACGTTTGAGCAACAGTTGGGAGTATGGAAGGTTCAGACAGAAAATTCAATAAACGATTTACACAGACCGCTCACGGCTACAAAAGTGTCGTGTAAAAATGTGTATCGAATGAAACTGGACGAAAGATTAAATATTGACGCGATTGAAAAATTAATCATCAGGTGGTCGCGTGATGAGCGCGTCGATTGATCAATACGCTGGTTCGGCGATAAAAATAAATAATTTCAAGGGATTCTCTCTTTTCCCCTACCCTTTTATTCATCACTTGCACGCTGCTCGCAGCCTCAGGCTCAACTTTGATAAAAAGGTCGTCGAAAAAAAGGAAAAGATGGAAGATTCGCATGAAAAAGAAGAGAAAAAAAAAGGTTCCGGGATTTGTTTCGACGGACGGCGTACTCGATGCGCCGCGCGACCACCGACGCTATTTTGTCCGGGGCACGAGCGTTTCAAACAAAAGCTCCCGCCATTTCGCGTTCTCTGTCTCTCTCTCTCTCTCTCTCTGTCTCTCTCGGGCGCGGGCGCTACCCTCGAATAACAAAACGCGCGTCAGCGACTGTTCGACCCCTTACCTTTCGCTCTGCGCGCCAGATGAGATATGTTCTGCCTTAGTACCTTCAGCCACATCCTCGCACCCTTCTGCTTGTTCTGATAATCCGACGTTCCGCCAGCGGGAAAACTCGCGCTCCGCGGTAACACCGTTCTCAAGCCGTGACCACGTTTCCGTAACACGTTCTTCTCACTGCTGCACCCGATCATAGGAACTGGCGCGTGTCGTCGTTTCCCGCGACGATATCGCGACGCGCAGACCGTCGCAGGCAAAACCGCGCGCGTTTCGCGCTCGTGTACTACTACTACTACCACCACCACCACTACCACCACCGACGACGACGACGACGACGACGACGACGACGACGATGGAGCCGTGCGTGCAGGCAAAGCCCCGCGCGCACGTTTCACGTCGCAACCGAAAGCAACCGCAATGGCGTCGCGCAAAACCGCGCGTTCGAACGCAACGGAAACCGACGTCGCACGGTACGCGAGCGAAAGAGTGAGAAGAGAAGAGAAGAGAAGAGGGGAGAGAGAGAGAAACGGAGATAAAAACCGAACGAGACCGTTGGCGAGAGAGAAAGATGTCGCACGACGCGCTCTCTGCAAATCGCCACACGAGACAGACGCCGCCGGCGGGACGGAGCGCCGCTTTTATACGCCGCGCCGACGACGACGTAGACATACGTCCGAGCCGGCTGCACTCTACTACCGAGCGCGATAATATCGGCCTCGGGGTCCTTGAGGCTCGTCTTGTTTACCCAGTCGGAAACGGCCGGATGGCGCGCGGCGCGGCGCGGCGTGTGTACAACGAAGGGAAGGAGGGCATACGCTCCTCCCCGCCCGCGCACGAGCGAGTGCGTGCATTCACGACCACGCACGACCACGCACGACCACGCACGCTGCGCTGCTTCAACGCGAAAAGGGTTGGAGCAGCATATTATGAAACACACACACACACACACACACACAGACGCGTGGGCGCCGCGGAGAGATCCGCACGTTTTTCCATGGTTTTTAACCTTTTCCATAACGAAAAATTGCGGAATATGATTGGAGAGAGAGAGAGAGAGAGAGAGTTCTTCTTCCTTCTTTCTAGCGGGAGAATTTCCGCAAAGACGATATCGAGAGTCATAATCTTTAGAAAAAGTAGCTACATCGCTTCACATGATATCACCTGCGAATTTGCTCCTCCCCCCCCTCCCCGCCCAGTCACTACGGCTCGTTTAAATGTACATATAAAATTGCAAATATTTACCATGTATATTTTAAACGGAAGCAACGCGTGTCGTCAATATTTTCGATTCGATCAAGTTCGATTATAAATGCATGTGCGTGCGCAACATTAAATTTTTGCAAACGAATATTTAATGCGACAAATCCATTTGTACCTTGACTTGATAACAATAAAGCTAACGCAATACCTTTTTAAACGAACAAATAAGCCTGGCGGAGTAATTTAATCGTTCCAGCTAATTTGTCGCGAAGTATAAAACGGCGATTTATATTTCTACGCGAGTTTTGATTCGCTCAATTCGTTATGCAACATAAATATATAACAAACTTCCTCGAATAGAAAAAACAAATCGCGTTAAATCGCGCTTATCAACGATAAGGAAACCGCTAATCAACGCGGAATATAGGTCAAACGAAAGAAGGACTTTCGGAGTACGCGTAAGTGAGCACGTTTATGGATGTACGAATATCAGTATTATCGCGAATGTATATTTAGCTCGCAGACGTTGTAGCCGGTAAACAAGCAGTCACGTTCCGGCATGCGATTAGAGGGACACGCGTCTGGCGCTACGTTGTATCCGCGCAAATGAATCTCGAGTCCGTGCAGAATGCACAACACGCGTGTCGAAGTTCCTGTTTCCGCGACGCGAAGCTAAATTTAGGAATATAACTGTCGTGATGTGCATGATGTACGACATGCGCGCAATTTGCACGTGTGCACGTTTCATCCCCCCCCCCCTCCCTCGCCTCCCTCCGCGCCAATGATCCCTATTGATACGTGACATAATAGCGTTTTTCGGCTCTTTTGCGTGTTTACGAGAGAGAGAGAGAGGGAGGGGGAGAGAGAGAGAGAGAGAGAGAGAGAGAGAGAGAGAGAGAGAGAGAGAGAGAGAGAGAGAGAGAGAGAGAGTGTGTGTCCGGACAAACACATTGCAATGCACATTGCCGCGGCCGTTTGTGTTTACGCTGCTGCTGCGAGTCATACGTCGGATTATTTCGCAGTTCAGAGTGAATTGCGACGCGCGATGACTGAGTCGTACCGTACGCGACGGATACGACGACGCGAGCGACGGGATTTTGTATGCGGATCTTATCTGATGTTGGTGATCCGTTACCTCTGCGTTTTCTTCGATAATACAGGAACAATGAGACGAGACGCCAATGGTAGTCGCCTCGAGTGTTGCGTCCGCCGACATGCGGAATGAAAAAAAAAAAAAAAAAAAAAAGAGTGAAAAAAAAAAGGAAGAAATTGTCTGGAACGAAATGGGGAATTCTACGCGCAATCTCCGGCGAGTTGCATAAAAATGATCAATGTCCGAGTGATGTAAAAACGCATCGTTTTATTGAAAAGTGTACCGTAAACTTGCCACCGGCTACGGTCGCATACGCGCGCGACGGAATGTGAAACTTCGTAAATTCGGCGGCTAGTCCAGCATTGCGGATAGTCGGTCAACTAGCGAGACGCACCCCCGAGCGAAATGTCAATCCTGTGTCACGGGGGCAACACACATCAGCTCTCGACGAAGATCTAAAGAGAACGACCCTACCCGTTTTTTTTAATTCGCCTCGAGTGTATAACGTGTTACGAATCGATCGAGAAGAACATGCGTACGTGTGCGTGGTCATGCGTGGTCGCGACGAAACCGGTATGAAATTTTACCAGACGCGCGAGTTGCGACTTATAATCTAGATCAGACAGTAGTAGAGACAGATATCGTAGTTGACTTAATCGGCCGTAAGATTCGTCGCAAGACTGTAACACGTCGTCGATTGTAAAATGTTGTACGCTAAACACCCCGAATCGATCACTGAGATCGATCGCTCGTTGTTTTTCTTCGCGATTTCGCGAGTAGTAAATGCTCGTGTACTCGAGAATCTCGAGATAATCATATTGTCATTGATAAGCGCCGCGTTCGACACACGGCTGCGATCGTGCAATCATGTAACACCAAGCATCTCAGTCTTTCGGTTGGCCGTTGGAGGTTGGAGGAGTCTTGAAAGGAAAAGCTCACCGTCGCGTTTAATATAATGCGCGCGTATTATGTATATGTTCTCCTTGAATTGCAACACATCGTCGTTGTTGATGAATCACTTGACACGAATGTTTTATACTTGCACAAAAGATATGTCGTTCGCGGAGTTTTATAAAAACACACGGCTATTACGAAACCTCAAAGAGGTAGACTGCAGCGAAATCCGAGTCTCTCAGCGCGAACACGCGCTGTTGTAAGTTATATACTACGAATCACCGTTGATGCTCCGTATAAATCCGTATATGTAGCTCGTATACGAGGTAACAGGTATTAAGTAACCGGTCGGTCGTTTTCATCGCAAAAATATCCACCGGCAAAGACACGAGCGTATAAAAAGAAAAAATGTAAATAAACGTTAACTTTTTACGAGCAACTCGTCGTGCACGCGTTTGCGTCGCGCGGCTGCTCCGATCGCTCTGACCAACAGCTCTGACTCAGCTTGTTTCTTCTTTCGTTGGGAAAAAAATCCGCGATTCCGTGCAAAGTGCAATGATAAAATTTTTGCGTTAGCGAGGAAAATGAAATTATACCAGGGTCTCTGGTATACACGGTAAAACGTACAAGTGCGTATGCGTAGCGAGATAGAGTGGGGAGTACAAAGCGCTTCAAAGGATTCCGTCGGGCAGAAATTCCAATGGCGAACGGAATTAGGACTTAAACCCCCACGAGTTGCACTTCGAAGGGTTGAAATTTTAATGAACTTTTGCTTCGTCTCTCGGCACTCTACGTTACCGGGCTACTCGCGTCCATTGGAACGCCTTTTATACGACTAATTCATAATCCGATCGTAAGACACATCCGAATTTCAGAGCGCGCTTTTCCAAGTCGCAGTCCGCACAGTTTAACTTTGCGACGTGACAATCCCGCATTATTCAAGATCGCAAAAAGCGGGCGCAGCGTTGGATGAAGGAAAATGTCAGTCAACTGAAACGCTTTCACGTCGAGAATTTTCCTCCTCCGAAAAGTCCATATCGGTCCAATTTTATTGTCACTGATAACGACCTGGATACGTCCGTCATCGGTTGTAAAAGATCGCTTTTGTTTTACGTTGCTAAATTTTCATCATACGTACATACGACATAAACTCATGCAAAAGAAAAAAAAAAAAAACGGGCTCTAGTAATCACTGACCATGCAATGGAATAGAAATGTACTCACGGATGGAATCGCCGTTCTTCTTCGCGCTGTTGTTCTTGTTTTTCTTGTTCTTCGGATAGATGTTGCCGATCTTGCTTTGTCCACAACCCATCCTGTTCTCTTACGTCCTCATGCACGAGCAACACTTATCACACTTTGCATCACCGAATATTCGCACGTACGCCAATACACGAATCGCGATCGAACTCGATAGAAGACGACGACGACGATTCGTTATCTCAACGTATTGTCCAGCATTCGCGTTCTCACGTCGGTTTTTGATCCTCAGAAGAAACGAATGTGCTCCAATTTGCACAGATTTAGTCGCGACGCATATACACGTCCTCGTGTCCCTCACCTACATTAGGCAACGTGGAGAGTTTCTTCTTCTACCATGTACATGTGCACACATTTGCACATATTTCTCTTCTTCCGCACGTATCTGATCTGCTCGAGAGCAAGCACAATATTTATTAGTCTTCGGTCTACTCGTCGCACCGTAACCGTCCAGCGCACTTCGACGACTGTTGAATCGGATAAAATCTCGTGATGATATGTATGCGTAAGGATATGTGATGTTTTCTGTATTGTTTATATTTTTCTCTTTGTCGATTCAGCGAGTGAATTAGACATAGGATGATAGAATCAATCTTTATATTAGTCGATCTGACGACTCCCAAAGAGAAACCGGTCGAACACACGTGTATTTATACGTCTATGTATGCGCGCGCGACAGAGGGGGAGAGAGAGAGGGAGAGAGAGAGAGAGAGAGAGAGAGAGAGAGAGAGAGAGAGAGAGAGAGAGAACTCCGCACCAGGGACCGCGTGACCTCTTGAACTTTGACAATGATTTCTCGGATGAGCCAGGCTGTACTGTGAAAAATAGATGGATAGAGATAAAGAATAGAGAGAAAAAGAGAGGGAGAGGGGAGAGAAGAGAGAGGGCAAGAGTCGGTCACGTGAATTCCCCGATGACTCAAGGGTGCAAACAGTGAAACAGTCTTAAAGAAATCACAAAGATCGGGTCGGTCCTCTTTAGAAAGGGAAAGATAGAGTAAAGTATAGAAAGTGCAGAAAGAGAGAGAAAGAGAGAGAGAGAGAGAGAGAGAGGGAAAGAGGGGGGGTGGGAGAAAGGAGGGAAGGGAGAAAAGAGGGAAAGAGAAAAAACCAGATGAGACAAACGACTTTTTGCGAGATAGGACGAACACGTCGCGGCAGTCTTCAGGAATGCTAACCAAGGATCCGGGGCTGGATCCTTGCGAGGAGAAGGGAACGACTTGCGAGAAACGAGCCGCCCAACGGAACGGAAACTGGGCCGATGAGTCTTCCTCTGTTTGGTGGTTGGCGGTGGCCACACGACTGCTTCGTCGTTACCGGCTACCTGATCCGAGGCGCCCAATCCATTTTGCGTTCACTCGCTCGATTTACCGCCCCATCGTCGTCAACGCGGGATGTATCACCTATCCCATGTCCAGCGCGATCGACCGAGCATTCTCCCGTTCCGACCTCCTGCACATTCGTTCCGTCGCGCGGCTGGTGGTTACTGCTCACCCAGGATAATCCCTGCGACCTCCAAGGACACGCGCCAGCCTACACGAGCCTTCACCAAGGGCCTCTACCAAGCCCGAGACCGACAATCGGCGAGGGTCGTTCCATTTCTCGTGATTTCCCGTCCCTCGAGTCCCTCGAGAACGTTGCGACTGGAACCGCGGCTACGGAAACGACTCTGCGCGCAGCTCCGAGCCGCGATCACGTCTCTCGATCTCTACGTTGATGACAAACCTCGTAGATAACACAACGATGACGAAGAAAGACGCGAGGCAACAGACTCGGGAAGAGGCTTCTTCGCCAATCGGTGTGTGACTTCCAGGTCGCCGTCTTCCGTCTGGATGAACCCCTCTCTCTTTCTCTCTCTCTCTCTCTCTCTCTCTCTCTCTCTCTCTCTGTCTCCTCCGGCACGCTCTCGACAGGCACGCAGAGGCAGGCAAGCAGAGTCCGCGACTATCGGATTCGGCGCTGCAATGGAAAGACGCCGGGTTACCCCATCGATCCCCGTCGAGTCGAGTCGAGTCGAGTCGAGTCGAATCGAATCGCACGTACAACGACGATAACGACAATGTGCGTGCATGTGCACGCGCGCAACACGACACACGCCGCCAGCTGCCGGAGCAACAGCTGCGAGGGAAATTGGAAAGCGCGAGCGCGTGATACCGCTTGCTACCGGCCGAGGGAAGAGGGGAGGGAAGAAGGAAGCGGGGTCTCTTCCTGCGAGAACTGCGCGAGGATCAACGTTTAATTAAGAGATGGAAAAACCGCGTTTCTTTTCTTTTCTTCTCAGGCTCGTCTGCGTCTGTGCATTTCGAAGTTGCTCGCGTTACTTGGCAAAACGACAATTCGACCGCGCACGGTCAATCGTGCCCTCGAGCCCTGAGGACGAGTTCGGAAGAATGACTTGTTTCTCGAACTGAACTCAATTCATCGCTCGATAGATTTTAAATAGATACGCGACAGTGCAGATGTGTCGATCTATTGGCAACTTTGACAAAACTGTTTTTCCATCCCAGCACTGGCTCTTGTACGCTTGTCGAGATTTTTTGCTTGTTTCGACGAACGCGTGTCCCTGAGGAGTTATCATTCTGACATTCTCGATCGCTAATTATGCTAATGCGTACAAGGAATGCCAACAACCAAACAGTGATATATATTTATATATCTTTTTCTCTTTCTGTCGACTCGGTGGTTCTTACGATCCGCAAAACTTCGCAATATTTCGAGCTCTCGCAAACGCACATTTCCGAATGTGTTTCTCATCAATTTGTCGAATGTGCCGTGATAGAATATCGGAAAAATAAATTTTCTCAACGAACGAGCTATAGTGCGCAACTCGTCAGTCCTTCCTGAAAAGCACATATTAGCACGTGAGATAAAACATCGGACAACGTGAACTTTTTACGGTCGATTCAGTGATCAGATAATCTTTATCGTTAATCTGTAAACATTATCGCGGCCCTTATCGCCGGTTATCAGTCGTTATCTTACGAGAATTCCATAGAAATATATATATATATATATATACGAACGACAGTACCGACAGTACCTATGTGCCACGCATTCCAAAGATATACATCAACGTCTTACATATTTTGCGACAAGTGGTCACAATAGAGTCGAGACTATATTTTTCGAGTCACACATTCCTTATTCATGCAAACTCGCATAACAACAATCGCTTCAACAATTTCGCGTCCGATTCGTCCGAGTGATCGACTAACGACAAAGTTTAGATATAAACGCATTATTATTAAAAGGTCGCAGCAGCTGTCGGCACCGGAATTTCTCCGGATGACGGAAACCTAACGTTCGAAACGGCGCGAAATGAGAACGAAACGTACGTTCCTGGAATGAACGATAATTTCGCCGCTTGTTGTACCTATATATTACGCGTATATACTTGAAAAAAATAAAGAAAACGAAAGAATGCAGCAATAATCGGATAGCGTGCGTGATATTTCGAGGAAAGAACGAGAGTAATTGCTTGCGCGTTCCACGACGTCCGATGTCGCTGTTTATCTTTATTTCCCGCCTCGCGATAAAGGGCACACGCGGTCGCAAACGGTTTGATTACGACGGAATCTATTACGAGTATCGGCGGACGTATCGGCGCGTAATGAAATGCACATCGCAAGCGTTGAACAAAACGTCATGCCGCAAAATCGCGTTTGCGACCAAACGCAGTCGCTCTCTCCTTCCCCGACGCTCTCTCGATTCTAAACTCTACCAGACAATGTGTTCTGTAATGCACATTACGTTTCTATATTTCATCGGTTTATCGCTCGTGAGCGTCCTCTGAATAATGGCATCTGCTTGTATCGTCGTCGATTTGACAAAATCATCATTTCGATCATCACCCGTTGTACTTGATCGTTGTAATTATCAAATTTATATACGGCACAATTTGACTTGTTATCGGAAAGAAACAAAGAAATTTTGTATAGAGGAATTTTTGCATAAATTACCGTTTTCCACGTAACATGCGTGCGTGCTTCTCCGTCGATTTTCCCAGCAGCAACCTCGAAAGCTAGCGGGACAATTCCGAAATTATCGACCGACCTTCCCCCGACGTTTTAACGTTAAATTGAGAATGCCAGTGTTGCAAGTAGGCTATCGACCAGCAGATTTTGGTCATCTAGCCAGGGTCGGATTTACCGCGAATTCGATGAGACGTCAGCTTGTGCCCCCTTTTTGTGACAACCTTTCTTTCTAGAAACGACCTAATTTTTTGTCAACCTTTTGTTCCGCCCGTAGATTGACATGATAATGCCAAATGTTAACAATCATTACTTTCTTTTACACGTCCTCTTATTGCTAATATTTACCGATATTTCTCAACTCTGCGTCACACTTCGTCCAAGCCGTCGATCATGCGACAATTTCTCTCACAAGAGAGAAGAAAAATTAAAAGAACAAAAAAAAAATATTCTCACGAATTTGCCAAAATTACGATCGTGTGGGATCTTTTCGGGCCGAGGAACAAGACACTTATTTAGACCAAGTTTTGATACTCGGAATAGACAAAAAGCAAAAAAAAAGAGAGATTATCTGAGAGATAACACGATCGCGTGGATTTTGTTTTCTCCAAAACGGAGGCGATCACCAAACAAGGCGAAGGAAGCATTTTTTTCCGTTCGACGACGTTACAGGCCGAAAATAAGCGCGAAGCAACGCCGCAACGAGCGCGTTTCTTCGCTGATCGTGCGAGACGAGAGAGAGAGAGAGAGAGAGAGAGAGAGAGAGAGAGAGAGAGAGAGAGAGAGAGAGAGAGTAAGAGAGAAAGAGAGAGAGAGAGAGAGAGTAAGAGAGAGAGAGAGAGAGAGAGAGAGAGAGAAAGAGAGAGAGAGAGAGAGAGAGAGAGAGAGAGAGAGAGAGAGAGAGAGAGAGAGAGAAAGAGAGACGCCACCGTTGTGCCACTGTTCACGAGCGAGCGAACGAGCAGGCCCATTCTCTATCACTGTCGACTCCTCTTTCACCTTTGCCCCGATTTCCGGCCCCGTCGCCGACCACCAGCGGCGAGCGGCTTTCCTAAACGCCCTATCGGTCGCTTAATAAGGTAACGAGCGACCTTTGTGACGAGAATTCGATGCGCGTTCCCGCGGGCGTCTATCGCACAGCACGACTGGATATTTCGGTCAACCGCGAAAGGAAAGGCAGACAGCTCTCGCCGGCTCGATCGCACGATTATTGTTAATTGTTAAACGCACGGTTCGTTCTCCTTTCGAGAAAGAAGCAGAAGAAAGAAGAGAAAGAAGGGGGACGACGACGAGGGACACGACGAGTCTCGTCGGTCGCGCTGAATTTCCTTACTTGATGCTCGCCTAACTCCTTCACTCCTCCTCAACACGGACGATGACCGGGACGATGGACGGACGCCCCCCGTTCGTTCCTTATCGTCGTTCCCACTTTGCGGTCACACTGCTGATAGCAACACACACTCTTATCTCCGTCTCGTCTCTCACGTGCGTACGATTCGATTCGCGTGCGAATACACACATACACGAGCGCGCAGGGTGCGAAAGAAGGGGCGGCGAAACACAAACGATCGCACCTTCTCGAGACTTCGACATCGACTACTTACGGACCGGCCAACGCGCCAGCTGGAGCTACGCATGCGCACTGTAAGCGCTGCCCGCGTCGCTCCATCCAGTATAAACATTCGACACGGGGTAGGGCCAGGGCCGTCGAATTAATTAAGACTAATGTTTTATTTATTGTATTAGAATTAGTCGCGGACATGCAGCGAGAGATGAAGGAAGTAAAGGGGGAGGGAGAGAGGAAGAAGGGGGAGAAAGTTTCCTGAATCTCGAAAAAAGAAAAAAAACTCTTCGTGAGATTCTACAGTCTCTATATTATTTTCGAAACTATACAACTTTCCTGCATTCGTGTTCATTATTCAGATGGGGAATGAGAAACGTCCTGAAACTATTCTATAGGTGCGTCTTCAGCGCACCCCAGAACGTTTTCCAGAACACCTTGAGGTAAAGTCCATTCAACGCTACGAATGCTTCAAAGCAACGAATGGACCAATCAGATTAGTTTATTTGACGGTTGAAGCTTCTGTAGTTGTGCAAACTCAACCTTTGAAACATGGGGATAATTTCAGAACATTATGTGCGCGCGCGCGCTCTGTCCAGGTGTATATACAATTTCAATATTTTAAATAGAAAAAAGAGTTTGATGTAGACATTTAAAAATGTCCCCTTCTCTTTTACAGCAGATCCTTCTTTATAAGAAGACAGAAAAAGTTTTTCTTACCTCAGTCTAACAATTTTGTATGTGCTCCCTTTGGACGTTTTTCTTAGTTTACTTCCACTACTTGCTCCATCATCTCGTCATCTACGGACCTGATTTCCGGGCATATCGCACACAGCTGGACACCACGTACTACGCGCTTGTATATCGCGCTTGTTGTTGAGTGATGAACTCGAAGATTCGTACTATAACATAGCGGTTTTATTTCGTTTCGCAATTTTCGCGAGCTCCAGCGGCACATTGATTCATTAGCCTCTTTTCTTCATTGATTCTACACGAAGTAAGGAGCAGCACGCAGACTACATTTTTATCTCTGACATCTTGTCATGAATAATGTAGCACGATTTCATTATTTGAAGTTTTGATACTTCTCTTATACTTCTGATACTTCTGATACTTCTGGAACTGCGGCCTTTCAAACAATATAATTTGAGATTCGTTGTAACACATTGTTCCGCTCCATTGTAACAGCACGATCACTATTGGAACGGTGAGATCACGTGATTATTACCGTTTTCGTCTAGCGGCAAGTTCGAAACTAACGTTGAATCTTCATCACAGTTGTGAGTATTCATTGATATATATATATATATATATATATTACGCGCGTTACAATATATCGAGTAAATTTGTATCTGTCGACGCAGAAAATGAGTAATATTCGCACAAAGGCTGTAAAAGTTTCAAAGTACAAATACTCTATTCAATAATATCGTGCAATAATATTATACAACATAATAATTCGCGTGGAATAAATATATAAATGTTTACATATATATTTTTATATTTTTATTTGACGTATATGCACAGTTAATAATTGCACTTGCGACGAAAACGCGCGAATGCATCGCCGGAGCATTATCAAGTCGCCATCTATACATTCAGCATCTTTCAGTTTGCCTCTTGTTACCGACCGACGCGTGCGATGGCGCGCGACTGGCGGTATCTATCGCGGAAGATAATTTCCAAGACGCGTTATACAAAAGACACGTCTCATAAGCATCAAGAGGAAATGGATATTGCAGGTCGAGTAATTTGCGTGAGAGAGCGCACCGAGAGTGGAATGTTTGAAAATTATGATAATATCAAACCAGGTAACCATATCAGCTGTAAGAGGCTCGTAACTACTTTAGCGCGCTTACACGCCCCGTCCGCTTCGCAATTATCATATCAACCTTATATTTGTCCGAAATGATATATATTTAATAAAAAAATAATAATAAAAAGATATATATTCAAGACTTTGCCGGATGTGGATAAAAATAATGCAACCGTTGGCGTTGAGGCAAAACCAAAGGAAATCACGCATCCCACGTAGGTTAGCATAAACGCGCGTTAGTACAATCGCGCGAGTATAGATATCGTCGTCTTTGACATAACCCTCTTTTCGATGTTCTACGAAACTGTAAACCGAGAACTGTTAGCCGAGACAACGATGTCTTCCTTGTTCCAACTTTTGCGATTACAAGTAGAAGGTAGAAAATTGATGATTGCTGCATTATACACAGTCACACCTACGTGCATGTACAGCAAAATTAATTACGTATTCAACAATCTGTCCCGAATTATCGATGACAAAAGCGCTCGAGCCGCGCACGTTTACGACACGCAACGTTCTCGCGGACGCGTAAACATTATCCTTTTATATATCACTCAGGCTATTTATACGTACGCGCTCTTGTATTGGATTATTGATTCACTTCCGTCCGCCGAGATACCGAAGAATCGCGTAACATATTTCGTGTCGTAGGATTCTCAGTCTGCACACAGTCTGCGTGCTCTCACCTGCGGTTCTCTCCTCCACTTGGGACAAAGTTAAGAATCGACGTTTACAGGCAGAATTTTTCAAACGAGCACATCTTTCAAAGCGCAACAACAGTGCGGTTAAGAGACCGGACTTGACCAGCTAATTCAGCAACAAATGACAACCGGCTTCTCACAAAGCTGCGAAAGGAGCTGGAAATGGCGTACAATGTTAAAAGCACACCGACGATCGGATGAGCGCGTTCAGAATTGAGCATTCGTACGTTTCATGTTTCTCTGTCGCGTCGTCGGCCGCGACAGAGAAAAATGGGCCGTAGGAAACAGGCGACGATTCGCTGGAACGCATTTCACGCTCGAGATCTCGTCCGCAATTTCAATCGCGAACAGCGACGACACCACCGAAAAATTGTCATATACCTGTTACGGAATTGAAACCGGACGAATTCGCCATTAACATTGGCACATTAACCAAGATTAACATCTGCGCGAAATCATCATCTGATCTCGATCCGTGCGTCTCGCATTTGCAACAAAAAGAAAAGAAAGATAAAGAAAGTGCACGCGCGCGTTCAGTGGTAAGCGAGTAAAACAACTCGGTGACATGGTAGCACATTTCTTCCTTTAATGCGTCTCTTAATTTACAAATCGATGCTGAATAGATGTGTGTGCGTGTGTCTCTCCTCGCGAGAAGAGTGTGCAAAGTCATCGAGTTACCATTCTACAAACGAAGTCAAGCGAAGCGCACAAAGTGCGAGAGATAATCGCTGAGGAGAGAAGTAAAATTCACGAGTACCACACACACACACACACACACACACACACACACACACACACACACATATACATCCATGCATACCCACATACACACACACATACACACATTGCGCGAAGATGAAGTAAACTTTTTATCCTTTTGTGTATTCATTTTTTTCCATTCGATTTGATACGAATGATTGATCGGTTTTCGGTCGCAATTAAATATTTTCGGTAAGATCCTGGTAAGATTCTGATCAGAACGAACTTTTGCGATTGAAAAGTATCTCTGCGTATTTCCACAAAAAAAAAAAAAGAAAAAGATAATAATGGAAAAGAAAAACGCGCACTGGCGGCAAAGTCATTTAGCGCCGACTTGGATCGAAAAAATTTTCCCGCACAATCTATATTGCAGAATCGTAGATTAGATTTCTCGAACGGAGATTTCTATAGCGGAGACTATCCTGCGTCGAAAGGAATGAACAAAAGGGAACGCACTCTGTGAGTAAATTGCCGCGAATGACGCTCTAAACATCTCCTTGTACCGTCCTGAGCACTGAAAGAAGAATTTGTCCCAACGCATATCAATGCAGCGACAAATTTAAAAGGGGAAACATTTGATCTCTTAAAATACAACGTAAATTCGATCCTATTGCATGCTTGACACCACAAGACATTCTATATTGAACTACTGTGCAGCACAAGTCGACAAAATTATTCGTCCAATTCCATCACGCAAAGTGGTGTTTGAGAAGCAAGGAAAATAGATGGGAGCCGAACAAATTTGAAGTCGATTCTCGCTTTTGAAGATCAGAAATTGTATTCTACAGAACAACTTCCTTTCAATTCCATTCAATTTACACGCGCGCACACACATACACGTACGCACATATATGCTCGAGCACATAGTGATCCGGGGTCAATTAACTCAAACTGTCGGTACAACTTAGAGCCGGTTTCACTGACGTCCGGTTAGCGCTAAATCCGGTCAACTAAATCTGCGCCGTCTCTGTTTAAGCCGCAGATGCTGATTATAATCTAGAAAGGAACAACGAATGACCAAGTGAATCGACGTTGACATGGATTCCCGTGACAACACTCAGCGAAAGGAAGCAGTCAAAGTCCTGTATCACATCGTGCCACACGGTGTGGCAATACGTGCGTGCGTCGTACACAAAGTCGCTCTGTTCCGAGGCACGCCAAATTCCAAGCCAAACTTGAAGGAGAGTAGACCTCCGCCGTTTCTTTTTTCTTCTCTTTTTCCTATACCCGAAGAAGACAAACTTTGCGACTTAAAGGAGAGAAGGGTGAGCGTCGTTGTGTGTGCAAAATAGTCGCGATACGTTGGAGTCGCTCTACCACACTGGCCATGCTCTTTCGGCGTTGGATTAGACATGACGAGAGAGAAAAACGTACCCCGTTACGTATATCTGTCGCCTGTATATAACTGCGCGCACGAATCCTTACATATGCAAGATACATGTCGGAACGATACGTGGATGATCGTGTACCCGGACGATCACCCGGTATGGTGCTATAAAATGTCACTCGCACGTAAAATCTTCAAAGGCAGAGGAAGACGACCGAGGTCGATTTCGCTTCGCGTGGCTAAATAAAACGTGGCTGGCGGCGCGAATCGCGTTCGCGTTATTTTACAACGAAATTGCGATCTGATAGACGAACTATAAGGTTACTGTGCTAGTCGAACAGCGGGTCATTGATCTCTTCTCGATTGACATTGATTTAAGATTTGCAAACGGAAGATTTGTGTTTCTTATTGACCTGAGATCGGTGCAAAACTCTTAAACGGAAGACAAGTCTTGTATTTCCTCTTCCTCTTCCTCCTGCTCTAATTTATCATAAAATATTCAATATCATTAACCGTTACAATCCACTACTTTTTTCTCTGTTACGGGGAGGCATTATCAACGACGTAAGCTTCGCTCTAATTCAACGTACTCGCGCGATGTACAATTTCAGTTTGACTTGCTTCGCTTATTATATACCTGGCGTTCTTCAATCGCATTCTTCTCTCTCTCTCTCTCTCTCTCTCTCTCTCTCTCTCTCTCTCTTATCCTTCGCTATTATCTCCTTCCATTTCTTTCTTATTTCTTTTCATTTTCTTCTTCGCTTATTCTCACAATGAATTTCTCTCGTACTTTCGACGAGCTTTCGAACCCGGCGCTTATCTACAATCGTTGTAAAACACCGCGATGAATTACGTATAAATAAATAAATAATAAATTGGGAGTCGAACGTGTCATGGGACATAAAGAGAGAAAAAACATTATATTCGTTCTAATCGCTACTCGATTTCGAAGGTTCGTTCTTAGGCCTTGCATACTGGTACGCGAGAAGGAAGATGCACAATGAAAATCTACGATGTCAGACCAAAGATGTGCTGTTAAATTCCAAGTAATATCGTATATACTGCATAATATTATACACGTGTCTGTTGTAATAATAAAAATTAATACTTGTAATGTATATAAAATATCAGATTATAAAGTATATAGTCATAAAAAGTACAAATACACATTTAATACACGGTGTCCCTCCATCTCTCGTATATAATAAGTATTAAATATATATATAAATAGTTATTAATATTATCCCAAAAAAAAAAAAAAAGAAAAAAAAATCTTCGAATAATCGTATATCGAAATAAAATTGAAAACATTAAGTATATTATATATCTCATTTATATAATCACAAATGTATTTAGATTCCCGAAATGGATGTAAGAAAGAGAATATATAGAGCTCCACAGAGTAAGGAGCGTTCGTTGCTAATGATGCACTTTCCTTCCGCGCGTGTGAACAACTCGTGACGTACATTAATCAAAACGCATTTGATCGTGACAAAGATTTTAAGTGACAGGCGACGTCACAATCGAATTTTCCAGCGCTAACGAAAGAAGTTGCATTGTATCTCTGTTTTGAAGTAAAATTCGTGCCACTTCCTGCATTTACAGTATCCTTGGAGGAAGCTGCGGTATACATGTAGGAAAAAGCGCACATCCCGTCTGTCAAGTTGTATATACGTTTAAGTTGTATCAATTATAAACGCAAATTGATATAAAAGATCACGCACTCCTATTCAAAATTGCCTCTCTCTCTCTCTCTCTCACACACACACACACACACACACACACACACACACACACACACACACACACTCTCTCTCTCTCTCTCTCTCTCTCTCTCTCTCTGTGTCTGTCTCTCGTTGTCGTGTGTCGAATATTTAACTTTAAAACTTAAATTTACTGACACGCGCGCGCACGCGCGAGATACTCGAGTTAGTTACAAAGTTAGAGAAGCGAAGTCTACACGGTAAAAGTTTCGTAAAAGAATTTCTCGAAGCGTATACGTGATTAATCGCCTTGTTACATTTTTTTTTTTTCTTTAATACGTGTATCCTATTACGCTCGTTACCAGCAACGATTACATCTATCCTAGGCCACAATATCATCCATGCTGATGTTCGGAAATATTTTACAGAAAAGAACGTCGACCGGAAATACACTAGTCGTTGTACTAGTATTTTCAGATCAACTATGCTCGATAATATAGATATGTACTATAGCATCTTACGAAATGAAAGAACAAGTACGAGATCAAAAATCTCTCGAAAAATTTGCCTTCCCCAGTACGTATATGAAACAACGTACAATACTCTATCTTCTCCTCCCCTCTCCCCCCCCTCACTCCCTTCTGCTCTTTCTCTTTTGCTAGCCTTATTAAATATTAGGGATATTTAATCTGACACACACACACACACACATATGCTCTCCCGTTAGCTACAATTCTCCATGTCTGATTTATCTTCTTAAATACATGACCTTCAGAGAAATAAATTATATCAAAAACAAACGCAAGTATTTGTGTGTGTAAGAGCATAAAGGAATATATTAATATTCCTCAAATCGTACATTTTTCTTTCTCTTTCTCTTCCGGAAAAAATGATGTTGTATGTATACGGTTATCGCGAAGTTATCATCTATGCACGCGCTGCTTTGTTTCGTTACTTAAAACACTTAACAGTAGGAAGAATATATAATTAAAAATATCCTCGGAATTGATTCGTCAAACGAGAAATAAGCATTTTACAGCGTGTCGGGAGAAACCTTTGTCCATCTTAAAATCAATATCCCTAATTCAGCTGGCTTACTTAAGGATCATCATCCCATTAATGAGTATACGCGTGTATTACTTTAATATTAAATGTGTGTAACTCTCTTTCTCTCTCTTAAATGGAAATCTATACGTTATTACGATATATATTCTTGCACAGACGCGACACCCTCGCGTCACGTTCTCGTTTGCTACGAAGCAACCCGCACCGATACCGATACGCACATGACAATCGTATCTGACTGTGAGAAGAGTTTTCAATTATATGAGCATACTCAAGACAGAAACCAAGGAAGTAGGTACAAAAATCACTTCGGCCTTTGGAAAAATACCTCACAGATAAGCGACGGCCCGCACGACTTAAATGCCGTTTATTTCTTATCACACTTACTTTAGTTTTACATCCTTCATAAGGATCCCACAAAATCAACAGACCATTACATTGACGTGCGTGCACGTATAATATATATGTATATATGTACACTTGCGTATATATATATATATATATATGTGTATGTATATATATATATATATGTGTGTATATATATATATATATATATATACATATATATATATATATACACACACGCGAGTATGTGTGTATATTTATATATGAATGATTGCAACTGATCGGATGAAAACTTACATTTCTTTGTAAACGTTTGATAAATGTCTAAAGATAAAAGCTACGTACGTTTTCGCGTGCGTTCTCTCGCGTCCCTCCCGCGCTCTCTTTCTCGGCGATACAAACCTCTGTTTCTTTTTTTCCCATTTTCGCTTCGTTTCCTTCCACATCGAAGAATGTTTTCACATTCCACATCGAGCAAACATCTGCGACACGATCAGAGTGTAATTGGAAAGAATTATATAGATTGTTCATAGTTAAGCTTATCGTTATTTTCAATATTTTAAATACTTTATGCAACGTGTGCATCAGACTTATAATGTGTCAGCCAATACATTTATATGTTCCCGCCGGAAGGATAAAAGGGAAATGCGCCAAAGATGCCCGGTTGAAAGTTCCCCGGGGTCTTTGGTGAGACGCATGTGTAGAGAAAATCGTCAGACTGCAGTTGCGTCCTATTCAGATTCGGTTCGGATTCTGATCTCTTTATCTTCGGTAGAGCGAGCAGAATGGACTCTAATATAGTGACGATCTGACGGAACATCGGTCGTTCGTCCCGCGAAAACTTGATGCAGTGCTCCGTGAGTCTTTTGAGCGCTTCCGGCGTGTCGGAACGCACCTTGTTCAAATCGGGGCGCAGATAGCCGCGACCTACCATAAACAATATCTGATCTTTGTTGTTTATATTCGAATACGGTAGTTGACCTGTCAGCAACTCGAACAATACCACACCGAAGGCGTAGACATCGGACTGAAAGCTGTACGGGTTTTCCTCTTGCATTCTTATGACTTCGGGCGCCATCCAGAGTATAGAGCCACTCGGCTGATGAAACTGCTGCGAGCCGGACCATCTGGTCTTCGCTGTCGCCAGGCCGAAGTCACCGATCTTGACCGTAGAATCGTCATGCAGGAATATATTGTTGCTCTTCAGGTCTCGGTGAATGATGTTCTTGGCGTGCAGGTAGTCCATACCTTGCGCGGTCTGCCTGGGGATCTCTAGCACCGTTATCAGCTCGAATTTCGACTCGAACACGTGCAAGTGTTTGTACAGAGACGAGCCCTCGCACCATTGCGTAACGATCGCGAGCTGTGGTTTACTAACGCAACCCATAAACAACAAGATATTCACATGTCGAGTCTTACGTAAAACAGCTACCTCATTTTTAAATGCTTGCAACTGCGCGGTCGTGGGAATTTTGACGTTGAGCGTCTTCACCGCGACGGGTCCGTGCCAATGAGCCTTGTACACAGTCCCGAATGATCCGGACCCGATACGTGGCCCTACCAAAATCTCATCCGCTGGGATCTCCCAATCCTCGATAGATTCCCTCGGTGCTAGGAGGTTCTTCGTCGACTCGTCGGCTGACTTCGCCCTCGGCCGCTTCAACCTCAAAGTACTGGTAGGACTGGCCTGAGTGGACTGGCTGTGCTTGGTCGGGCTGCTGTCAGACGACACGGGGCTCTGAGTGGTGCCGGCAGGTCTGCCTAAACTCTGAGATCTGCTGTACTCCTCCAGAGTCACCGGCTCACCACCTGGTTTCACCATATTGAAACAGACGTTGGGTGCAGAGCTGGAACGATCGTGCTGGCCCAGGGAACGTGGGTGCCTCTGGTTCCTCGACGGAGCCAGAGAAGGAGACATGCTCCTGCTCAAGCCATAGCCGGAAGGGAGTTGCAAGATCCCGGCTGTAATCTCAGGATTATGGGCGAGCAGAGCTTGATAGTAAGCGTCCTGCAAGCGTACCTGGTGGCACAGGGGAGGCACGCCGCTCGCGCATCTCTGGTGAAATCTGTAATTACACGTTCTGCAATAAAAGCCTTGGAAGAGCAGCTTCCTGCAGTATTCGCAAAAGGCTAACGAGAAGAACGTCTTACGCACAAAGTTGTGCGAGATGGAAGTAGTTATGGGAAACTTATCCAAAATCTCGACCGAAATCTCGTCGCAGTCCAACAACGAGATGTCTGCGTCCCAAGACGTCAAGTGTTTGGAATTACCCATACCCAGAATATAAACCGCACACATCTCGGTAGTTAAATTACGCAGCTTCATGGCTTTGGCCAGTGCGTCTCTCAAGGAAAGTCCTTCTCGTACTTGTACACTGGTACGCTGCTGATTAGGTAGATATGCTCTCAGTGTACTGATCGACTTGACAGGCGTCCTGGCTACGCTGTTGTCACTCTCTGACGTGGAGGCACTGGTCGGTATCTTTTCGCCGTGCAGCAGTTCATTGAGCTTCAGCTCCTTGCACTCTAGATCGTGCAACTTACTCGTCAGCTCGTGATACTCGTTGAGATATATCGACGGCGGATGTTGGAAGTCGGCAAACCGATTGTTCAGAGCGTCGATATTCTGCCGCGTGACTTGTATGACGCTCTGTATGTTGCGCAGCTCAGACCTGAGCGGGTCCGTGTCCAGGTAACCGTCGTCCGGGTCGCTCAACTCGCCGGACTCTGGGCCGCTGCCGCGCGAGGATGTCATAGTGGGCAGTTGCGACGGCTGGTCGCCTTTCTTTCTGTGCCGACGACAGCGAGTCGACACCGAGGACGAAGACAACGTCGATAACGATGACGACGACGACGACGACGACAACGATGACGACGACGTCGACGACGACGACGACGACGGCGACGATGACGATGACGACGACGACGGCAACGGCGACGATGACGAGAACGAAGACGTGAACGTGTCCGTCTGAGTGCTCCCGATTTTACGACACGAAAACTCCGTGTACACGTTCGCACGGATCGCCGTGTGGTATTTGCGTTCGCCGATCACGGCCATCTTCTTGCTACGTCGGGCAGCATCCTGGGCCCCCGCAGCTGCGCTTCGAAACACCTCGGTAGCCCGTGTACCGCGCTACCCGTGTCTCTCGACAACGGTGAACGGTAGATACGCTCGCACGAGAGAGAGCGTGCGCTACTTTGCTCTCTTCGCTGCTACTATCGTTCTCTCTCTCTCTCTCTCTCTCTCTCTCTCCCTCTCTCCCTCCCTCCCTCTATCTGTTTCCCTCTCTCTCTTTCTTTTTCCCTCTCTCCTTCCCTCTTTCTCTCTCTCTTTCTCTCTCTCTCTCTCTCTCTCTCTCTCTCTCTCTCTCGTCTCCTCAACCGCTTGTCGCTGTCCTTCTATCTCGCTCCGTCTAATTTCTGAGCACGCCGCAGTTACCTTGCCGCGCGATCGAGCACGCAGCGTCGTCGCCACCTTTTGCCCGTTGTTCTGGCCGTTGTCAGTCGCACGTACCACCAAGTCGGATCGTCGTCGCAATGACGCGCGAATGCACACAGAATGTCGCGGGGTATCGCTGGGTCGCCGCCACCGTCACCGCCACCGCCACCACCGCCGCCGCCGCCGCCGTCAGCGCGTACTTGTCACAACGTCCGCCAACAATCTCCTTCGCGCCTCACGATCACTTCACCTCCTCTCTTCTTTCTTCTTTCTCTCTCTTTCTCTCTCTCTCTCCCTCTCTCACCGTGTCCTTTCTCGCACGCGACGCGCCGATCGTCCGCCCTTGACGTTGCGTACCTGATCTCTCTTGATTTACGTGCGACACAATACAACCTCAAATCGTTCCGCACGCAAAACTAGCGCGAGCGAGGTGACGAGCACGAGCGGGGGTTACGAGCCGCGGTGCTGCGCCGGTGCTGCCAGCGTCTCAACGTTGCGTCGCCTCCTCTCTCTCGCCGACCCTTTCGCTCGCGCGCGCCGTTATGCTCCGCCACCGCCGTCGTTCGAAACCGTTCGACTTGACGACGCGAGACGCGACGAAAGTGTCGCGAAAACAATCCTCTCTCTCTCTTTCTCTCTCTCTCTCTTTCTCTCTCTCTCTCTCTCTCTCTCTCTCTCTCTCTCTCTCTCTCTCTCTCGGCGCGTATTTCCGCGACACACGTACACTGCAAATGCATACAAGCTCGAGCGAGTGCCGGCCAAGTTGCGATCGATCGATCGGCCAATGTTAAGTTTCGCTCGTACGAAAGCTAGATGTAGCGAAAGAAAGACGCAGCGTTAAAGATGCATGTGTTCCCGCAGCCCGTGACGAATCACCTTCCGAATCCGTTGTCGCGCGAGATTTCGACGTGAAACACAAGGCGCGCGCGCGCGCGCATCCACGATGATGATTTCTCTTACGTTACGGCGGAAGACGACGAAAGATCGACGTGCATCTCGCGCGACGACACGTTTAAATTTAGGTCCTGTTACGCCGCCGTCGCTGCCGCCGTCGCGCTCCTCGACTCCAAGTGGTCCAAGTATCGGCGCAGCACGCGATAGAGAGACGCGACATCGTCCGCCGCTCGTGTCGTCTATCCGCTCGCTCGCTCTGTGACTACCGCACCGCGCCGCATCGCATCGCATCGCATCGCATCTCGCGCGGACCGATAATTCAAGTTCAATTCTTCCGTAAACACGGCCACTTGCGTTGCGCGTTCTCTGACGTCACTGCGGGCACGCTTTGACGTCAGCGGCATATGGCACACCGTCGCCAAGGCGACGAAAAGTCGATTCCCATTGGCCAGACGCGCTTACGTATGTCGTCTCGCGCTGCGAGACCGGCTGGAAAATGCTCTCGAGAACCTGAGAAAATCGCGTTTCCGAGCCGTTGGAATTTCTTTCAGCGCGCTCGATAACGAGTGTGTCATTTTCTTCTTTGTCCCGCGTGATGAGAGCGTCGTCAGCTCCCCGAACGCGCTCGATCGTCGTCGATACTTTCTCCGTAGACGAGCTACGTTGTACCGATGAAGTAACAATTATAAAGAAAGTTTCACGAGAGTTGTCAACGGACAAATTCTTCATCTACAAAAATGTAATCTAAATGTTAAGAAATCGAATCGAAGTATTAATTTTAACGTGTTGGGATATATTTACACAGCGGGAAATTATCAGAAATTATTATCCTTGTGTCAATATCTTCGATCATTGAATTTAGTTGACTGTTGTCGGAGCAAGTTCGCAGTATCGAACAAAATTTCAAACTTTGATAGTCTCACTCAGTGTTTCAATCTTTAAAATTAACAACAAGGTCATTTCTTCACACTCTTGGTTATAACGAAAGCGAATGCGAAAGCGAAAGGTCTTTCTTCCTTTCTAATGATGAAAGTAACTATAAATTCCCACAGACAACACAATGTCCAAAATCGGAACATAAAATCGGGACGTTTTTAAAACGTCTTGTGTGATTTTAGACATTGTGTTGTCTGGGTTATTATTTATTTTAATTAGATAAAATACAATAAATAAAATATATTCTTGCAACATAACACAGAATGATCAGGTATAATGTCATAAAGAAAAGATAAGTTAGTTTCACAGCTAACTTTCTAACAAAATTAATAAAACAAAATAAACATTTCCTATCGATTCAAAATAAAATGAAGTTCTTAGTTCTTACTTCTAATTAAGAATTAACTCACACTTTGGTACTTCTTTCTTCGTACAGATTTGTCTAATTATATTCAAAATGAATACAATGAATGAAACATAAAACTGCACTCCCCCGCCATCCAGTGTGTCCCCAGTAAAGCTGCGAATCCCGCGGGCTGGACAAAATCTTTCGATGAAACTTTCGCATTGCGATAGCGAAAGCGAAAGCGAGAGTCTAAAATGACACTAAAACGAATATTCGTTACAACCCTAGTATGATGTATGTGTATATGTACATATATATATATAAGTCAGCAGCAATCCAAAGCATTCGCAGTTGTGATTATCGTTTCGTCGCAATTATTTACAAAATCATTAATCGAAATATGTCAAAACTCTTAGCTGGAAAATTGGCACTTGTCACTGGTTTGTTAAGTCTTACGTGTTGTGTCAATTCATGTCAATTCATTAATTTTAAATTAATAATTCATCATACTCCTCTCCAGTTAACAGTTTTAACTGAATCGTTAAAACCTACTGTGAAATCATGGAGCGTGACGATTAAATATAATTAACTTTGATATTGTTGAATCAGAGCGTGTTCGACATAAATGTTGTGTTGTAATAGATATTATAATATCTATTTTTCAATCACACGCGCGCGTATTGCAGACGCTGGAAGCGGTATCGGAAGGGCGGTGTGTCGTGTTTTAGCCCGAGAAGGCGCCAAAGTTGTCGCAACCGATCGGGATGATAAGAAGATTCAGGTAACTGTAAACGCTTTGGAAGGTCTTTTAAGGTTCATTACTATTAATCAACGTCTTAACGTGTATTAAAACCAGTATTACATAAAATCCGAAATCTCATTCGTAATTTCCTCATTTGTTATTCGTCGAGAATATAATACCGGCTTCAATCTTTACGCAAGATGTTTCGCAACGCTTGTCGTCCGTAAACAGTTCAATGAGGAATAAGTCAATATGTAATAGCTGATCAGTTCAAAATATATAGCAAAATATTTTAATAATTATTGCGCTAACAATGTTTCTAATATAAGATAATAACGTAATTTTCAATATAAGATAATTATTGCATTTCTGTAAACATATTTTTACTAATTGATGTCTGATTACAAGTTTAATCGATAGCATATGTAATCACTACATGCAATCGTATATCTATAATTGTTGAAAAATGGATAATTCTCGTATTCAAGTTATGCATAACATTTTAATACTTTATATAATGTAGTATAATCTTTCAGTAGCATATAACCGACAGTAGTATATGCAGTAGTAGATAGTAGTACATATATGTAGTAGTAGATGTAGTATAACCGATATAACGGACAAATACATTTCAGTAACATATGTTTGCGTTATATAATTAGAATTTCGTGTGAGCAGGAAATTACAACTAATATGTATGTTGCAAGCAACTTACATGTTACCTGTTACCTGTTTGTTACATTTCGATATATCCCCACGACAATTCAACCATCATGTATATTTCTGTTTGATAAATACATTTACACAATTTTATCATAGGTACGGACCATGTTGCTATGAATATGCAAGTCATTAAGCGGGAAAGTATTCAAACAACTTTTAAAAATGTCATAAAACAATTCTCAAAGCTTCCTAACAACATCGTGAATTCTACAGGCGTTGTGTTAGTAGATAACCTTATAAATTGTAGCAACGAGGATTTTGATAACGTAATCAATGTTAATTTAAGAGGTACTGTCTTGGTTATGCAAACTGCTATCAAAATGATGCAACAAGAGGCAAATGCACCAAAAAATTCTTCAATTGTGAATATCAGTTCAATTCTTGCCACACGAACATTTCCTAAGATGGGCATTTTTAGTGTATCATAAGTTGGAGTAATAGCTTTAACCAAGGCTGCTTGCTCAGAGTATGAAACGTATATATTCAAAATATGTACTTATATATGTATTAACAAATAATTTATTTAAAATTGTCCTTTTGTTTGTAAAACATCTATATCATTGTTTATACAGATTTGGAATCCGAGTTAATGCAGTATTGCCTGGCCCTATAGACACTCCCATGTTCGCTGTTTTATCAGGTAAGAAGAAAGAGATACTAATAAAACAAGCAGCACTAGCAAGAATAGGAAAGCTGCAAGAAGTGGCAGAGGTAACTGCATTTTAAGCATCTGACAGGAGTTCCTATATGAGTGGAGCAAGTGTTGAAATTACTGGAGGGCTGTATATGTGAATATTTTGATTTGATTTTTACTTATTTAAATGTATACATATTGCTGTAAACAAGTTTCCAATTGTTGTGCATTGTACATCTCTCAAATACAGAAAATATATTTTATATGTAATCACAATAAGTTACTTCTTCTTTCCTTTCAATTTCTTCGCATGTTTATGCGCTTTATAGTGGGTCTTTTTCTTTTCTTCAATAATCTCTTTGTATTTACGTTTATTATACTTTGTGAATTCAGCATCAGCCATAAGCTCATCAACAATTGTTTGTTTACGCTCCTTCTTTGTAAGACGTGATGAATAATAATCCATTGGTGAGTCCACAATTTTGCCAATTTGAAAATGTTTTGGCAATGCTTTTCTATCATTCTTCTTGTAGAAATGTTTTGGATCTAATGCTGATCTCATTTGTAACACCTCAAGATCGTGTTTTATCTCTGGTGTTACATAAGGTGTGTGCATATTAAACCATCCCGCACCTGTTCCAGCCTTTCGCCTTTCGTGTCGTTTACGAGCTTGTAATTGGCGTTTGCTCAATTCATAAGGAGGTACAAACCGTAATTTTTCAAAATTAGGTGTAATAATACTTTTCTTCATTATCTCATCTACTGGATTTATTTCTTTCTTTATACAAATTGTATCTTCTGTCGGTTCTGTTATTTTTGAAGATCTCCAGTCCATGTAGGCTTCAAACTCCACAAGATCAATGTCTTCATTATAAACAAATTTCTGTTTCTTTGGTTCCTCCGTTATAATGCCGAGATAGTCTGCATCATATATCCTCATAGAGTCAATATCTAATGATGAAAGACAAACTTTAATCGTGCAATTTGTAATACAGCTACCAATTATTCAATTATTATCAATTATTATCAATTATTCAACAGATAACGTTACATGTATATATAAATTCTTTTTCATATCATAAATAAAACGATAAAACTAGAGATGTTTAGCTTTATTAAGCCAAACAAGCTAACCTCTATTTCACAAAGATTAAAAAAAGCAATGCACATATATATAATTACCAGACTCTTTTTTCTTTTCAATTTCCAAATTATTATCATGGTTTCTTTCTACCTCAATGTAATTGGATTTATTGCCTGCAGTATCTAATATAAAAATATCCATTGTAAATATCTATCCGATCGCGTATTTTGTACCCCGTTTATCACCGTCGACACACGTGACAATAGGCCTGTTCGTTTTTGGTCTGCTCTTTGTAGCTGCACTGCTGAACTAGTGCAATAAGCTAAAGTGAGGAAACCTATATTTGTCTCACTTTAACTTATTGCACCAGTTCAACAGTGCAGCTACAAAGAACAGACCATTGGTCTGTTCCTTTTAGCTGCACTGCGGAACTAGTGTAATAAGTTAGAATGAGAGAAAACTATATTTTTTCTCACTTTAACTTATTGCACCAGTTCAGTAGTGCAGCTAAAAAGAACAGACCACATTTGTCTGCATTGCTGAACTGGTGCAACAAGTTGAAATGAGAAAACCTACGTTTGTCTCACTTTAACTTAATCAGCAGTGCAAACAAAACGAACAGGCCTCATGTGAAAAGTCTGTTTTTTAACTACACTGAACTAATGTATGTACATACATACACTCACAGAACTTAAAAAGAAGAAGATATATAGTTGAGAGTCGATGGGAGAAAAAGAAAAAGAGAACTAGTGCAGATTAGTGCAGCCAGTTCAACAGTAGAAAACAAACTTAAGGCTGGATTCACACTGCGTCCTACATCTGACACATAATATATGATATCCAATAGGAGAACAGCCTCTCAAACTTAAAGGTCATTCTACAATACGTGTCGTAAGTGTTACGTCCTGGACAAGCATAGAACATGCAATGTCTAGATTTGCTTGGTTTACTTCGGATCAGCGCTATTCTTGTCCAAATCTTTATTATTTGAATCTGTTGCCTTTAAGGCTCATCTACATTAGTTGTAAGAGTAAGGCTGTAAGGCTGTAACGTTCGGAAAAGCTGTACGATCATTGGACATCATGTGTCGCGTCGCGCATCGCGTTGGTCTGCAAGAGCCTTAAGAGTTTTGATTCCGAGAGGCTGGTAAATTATGATTTGAGTCTCGGCTAAAATCAGCTTTTTAATTCTAAAATGCAGAACGAAGATAACATGATATTTCTTAAAGCATTGGTAGAGTATTGACCACAACGTACAATATTATTTCATTAAACTTAAACTAAAAAAAACATTATTACAACATGTTAAAACTTGTAACTGGAAAACTGGCATTTGTTACTGGTTCGTAATTTAAATTTAGGTCGTTTCGAAAATGATTCTTAGAAATATATATATATATATATATATATATGAGGTACAAAAGATATTAAATATAACTTATGTTCTCTATTGAACAAAATCACGCGTACATAAATAAACGGTTGGTGTTGATTTACTATTACACGTAAAACGTGTGATGTAAAGATAAATTTTATATAATTATTTACTTGTGTACTTTATTGTTATCTCGATTGCAGGTGCTGGAAGCGGTATCGGAAGAGAAGCATGTCGAGTTTTAGCTCGAGAAGGAGCCAAAGTTGTTGCGACTGATCAGAATATCAAGACTGCTCAAGAAACTGTGAACACTTTGGAAGGTTCTCTATTAATTAATTATCGATAAGATATGTATCATTCAACCATTACTTTATTATGTATAGAACTTGTTATGTTACAGGCGATGGACATATTGCATTATATGTACAGGTCACTAATGAAGAAAGTATTCAGGCTGCGTTTAAAAATGTTACGAAGCAATTTTTAAAACCACCTACTATCATTGTTAATGCAGCGGGCATTGTGCGAGATAATTTCCTAGTAAAACTCACTGTAGATGATTTTGATGATGTGCTCAATGTTAATTTGAAGGGTACCTTCATGGTCATGCAAACTGCTGTCAAAGCAATGATAGAAGCAAATACAACAAAAGATTCATCAATTATCAATGTGAGTTCTATTATTGGTAAGCTTGGAAACATTGGACAGACTAATTATAGTGCATCAAAAGCTGGAGTAATAAGTATGACCAAGTGCGCTTGTATGGAACTCGGAAAGTATGTATCTGATATTAGTTAATTCATTTAAAACATTTAATATTCATGAGAGATTCATTTATCTAATCTATATTTTACAGATTAGGAATTAGAGTGAATGCAATATTGCCTGGTTTTATAGAGACTCCTATGATCGCAGGTATACCAGATAATGTAAAAGAGATGTTTATAAAGAAAATACCTTTACAAAGAATGGGAAAACCACAAGAGGTGGCAGAAGTCATAGCATTTCTGGCTTCTGACAGAAGTTCCTACGTAAATGGTACATCTATTGAAATCACTGGAGGGATGAATTAAATCTGTAAAATTTTACTGTATCAGATATTTACAAATATTTGAATCTATAGATTTATAAAAAACGTATAATATATTACATATCAATATTTTTTAATGTTTTTATAATCATATATGTACATATACACACATATATATATATGTATGTATGTATGTGTGTATGTATATTTTGTCTATATAGCCATGTATATAAATACATATGTTTATGTAAAAAGAAAATTGAACGAAAAAAAATAAATTTTATTTAATTAAACTTTGATATCATATACTACCACAAACATAGACAAAGCATTTGTTTTAATTATATTTTGCATTATTTGTTACCCTGTGAATATATATAATTACGTGTGATTATATAAAGACAAAATTAAAATATATGTAATCTTGTTTTCTTGGGAAATGTACATCGATTTCGCGTATTATAACAATATGTTTATTACACATAAAAGGTACAAAAATAAAAAAAATAATTTGCAGCTTTCACATTCTTTTTGAATTGTTATAGCAATATATGTAACAATAACTAAAAATTATTCTAAATGTAGTTTAAGTTAAGAGATGTAGTTAAGAGGAAGGGAGAGAGAGGGAGAGGGAGAGAGAGAAAGTTTCAATTTGACAGGATAGGAAGCAATCGTGTGAATAGTATTATAATTACGACTCACTAGAAATGATTTATTAAGCTTAACTTTCATCACGTGTATATACAGTAACCTCGCATTAGTACGATAGCAATTTGTTAAGGCCTTTACATGTAAAAAATTCGTAATCGTAACCACAAGGCTGTAGCCATAAAATCTATTACCCATTTCTAATATCCCAATGCACAAAACTTCAACCTAATAAACGGAGTCTGAAATATTATATGTATATATATATATACATATATATTCGCATATATAATCTGAACAGCGGAATAAAATAAAGCGCAACAGTTCCCGATATCTGTCCACGTTTACAAAAAACATCTCTAATAAACGATATTACCGCCAAATAAAATAAAGGGTGTCCCAAAATTCACGCAAAATTTGAATTTTGCGCCATTTGTGCGGTAAAGTGTTGCCAGTGAAAAAAAAAAGATAGCGTGACAGCTGACAGTTCAGGGTTTTTAAACTGACCACGCACAGCGAAGAGAGTTCGTTGAATGGATTATGGAACAACAACAAGTGGATGCTGATTTTTCGAACAAAATCATCTTCAGCGATGAGACTCATTTTCATCTTGATGGCATGGTTAATCGCAACAAAATTGTCGCATTTGGGGTTCAGAAAATCCACGAGTGATTGTTGAGAAACAAATGCATCGCACAACGTGTCACCGTTTGGTGCGGATTTTGGGCTGGAGGCATCATCATCGGACCATTCTTCGGAAGAAAATGCGGCTGGTCAGGCAATAACAGGTTAATGGTGCTCGCTATCGCGACGTGATAATCAAGTTTTTTGTGCCTAAATTATAGCAAGATATGGATGTGGACGACATGTGGCTTCAACAAGACGGTGCCACATGCCATACAGCCCGAGAAACAATTCAATTACTGCATGAGTCATTTCCTGGTCGTGTAATTTCCCGTTTTTGGCCGCCCAGATCATGCGATTTAACGCCGTTGGACTTTTTTCTTTGGGGTTTCTTTTGAAGTCTAAGGTTTATGCCAACTGCAAACCCACGACCACTCACGCCTTGACGGAGGAAATTGAGCGCTGTATCAACGAAATTCAGCCACATTTATGCAAAACGGTCATGGAAAATTTCAACAAAAGAGTGCATATGTGCCAGCAAAGCCGTGGAGGCCATTTACCCGATATGCTATTCCATACATAACCCTATATACATACATAACACTGTATACTTTATGAATCAATAAAAAATTTACAATCTTTAATTAATAAACCTGTGTTTTCTATCAAAATTACTTCTTGCGTGAATTTTGGGACACTCTTTATAAGTCATTTTGCTGCTTTCCTAGTGATTAATTATAAGACGTTAATTGTAAAATTTCAACGTGATGGAAATTTTGCGATTACGTATACTTTTAGATGCATTATTCAATTTGATTACACGTTGGAAATTTTCCACTTTACGCTTACGGATTTTCTGCATGTAAAGGTCTTTACTCTCCGGCGAATGGACGCGCTCGTGAAACCGACATGCACTTAAAGTGGGAGATAGCAGCTAGAATATATATACATTCGCTCGTATACACACAGTATCTTTACAACCATCGTCCTCATCGTCAATCATTTCCGATCATACGCGGAAAATAGCAAATTTCAAAGATATCTCGTGAAAATTACTGGCTACAAACTTTAATCACTCTCACTTTTATTTCTTATCTTATTTTAATTTGCATTCAAGTTTGATTGAGTAAATGTCTTTAGTCTCACTTGAAATATTCTCAAACGTTTGCGAAACATTTTTTTTTAAGAGCCTTTCTGAAAATAAGTATAAATTATTGAATGATAAAGCTCTTCATACCTTCCTGACAAGAAACATTGTTTTGTGAAAATGACATGGTATAAATTTATTCTGTGCTTGTCGCTGTTGCACCGATTTTCGATTTGTTTGCACGTAAATTCAATTGCGCTGTCCTCGCAAGATCTTCCGGCTCTAGAAGATTTCGTTACTGCAAATGTTCAGAAGAATTTTACCGAACAGTTCATCCGTGTTGAAACCAGACCTGAATTTCCATCGAGAAGCACCAGTGCGTTAAACAGCACCGAAGAAGCTAACAACGAACACTGGAGTCTTGATCGAGTTTTAAAAATCTGGGATCCAATCGCCATCTCGCGTATTTGGCAGAACGAGACTTACCAGGATGCCGGCATTTCACTATCCTGCGGTGAAGATTTTACTCGTTATATGACAGGTGTATCGAGAAATACGATCTGGGCTTTGAAAAGTGAGTGATGTGATGACAATTTATAATAATTTAGAATGCTTTGTCAATTATAATTATGAATCAAGAACTAACTATCGAGGCGCAACAAATGGCACAGTGAATCATAAAAAATGTTTCGAATATTTTACACTATCTATATATAGATCTACACATAAATAAATGTTGCAACGCGCGTTTGTTTCGGACGGTTCTCTCGTTGTCACTCACACACACACACACACACACACACACACACACACACACACACACACACACACAGAGAGAGAAGCGTATAATTACCAATTAACGTGTTTACAGATATAACTTAGAGAGAGAGAGAGAGAGAGAGAGAGAGAGAGAGAGAGAGAGAGAGAGAGAGAGAGAGAGAGAGAGAGAGAGAGAGAGAGAGAGAGAGAATTTCAGTTTTGAGAAAATTATATTCCTTTTCATTTTGCATTATTATATTTATGTTTTCATCGCACATATATGATATATAACATATATATGATAATATTATATTCCAATAAATACCATACAAGTAACAGTAGTATAATATCAATGTCAATTTCCCACTCAACAATACAATGTTGTTATATATAATACGTGTTATATAGCAATAATATTAGAGGAAAATTATAACATATTGATGTTATGTTACTATTACTTGATATTCAATGGGCTATAATCACTGTTACGTGTATGTGTACGTGTTACAATTCACTACTTTCGTCACATTTACTTTTTAATTTTGTATACTTTCATCACATTTGTTTATAATTTGTTCTTTTCACTGGCTAATTCCAGGCCAATAACATAATGTAGTAAATAAAGAGACTATAACGCAATTGCTGCTTGTGCCGTGCCATTTTTTTATAAAAGGAAGTAACAGAGTAAGAAAGAGGAAATTTTTCTAATGAACTCGTATAAAATACCGGAAATGTTGAACATCGCTAATTTTGTGGCGTAACTAATGTACCCATAATATCGGTTGAACGTAACAAATTGACGTTACATAAATGATACAAAGAGAGGAAAAACTTTCTTTCGAAAGTTCTTTTAAAGGGTGTCTGGCGTATCTCAATCATGTAATTGAACTTAACTATATCCCGTCGTTACCTGTATCGTTACACATATTACGGCTCAGAGTATTTAACAAACTCTACAAACGAATATTCTCACGTGTAAATCAGTTTCACATTTTAGTCAAATTCAGTACAATTTAATCGGTCCTGTCATTCTCATTCGCGTCTTTTTTTAAATACTTCAAATCTTTTACTTCTTTACTTTCATATTTGACGTAGTTTTCTAATTATAGATACATACAATTGGTTGTTAATATGATTATCGCCGTGCGATAAATTCGTGTCCGTATAAAATTCTAGACACGAGTTTCCGTTTTCCAGTGATGGACGCGGATGGCAAGCGCACGTGGGGCACATTTTCCGGTAACATATATTGGCTCGGAGACGCGGCTCAATGTTACAAAATGGAAAATGAATTTGCGGAATGGCAAAGGGATGGGAGACTCCAGCGAAACGAAGAATTACCGCCCTTTCGCGTCAATATGAACTCCGTCAGTTTCGCCCTTCGCATTCCTCACGAATCAGCATTAAACGGGATAATCGGCGTAAAATTTTTACAATTTCGTCAAAACTCGAAGTATAATCTGAATAGATTTAATATAAAACGTTTATTTGTCAGGCTCGCAACATCACGCTTGGATTATGCCTGCCAATAACATGCAACACAAGGGACGTCGAGAGACTTTTATATTTTATACAAATTCAATTTAATTCTGACTTTCCTTTAAGGATTATTATCGACCACGTACGAAATCTTTCGATGGGATATACATTTTGGGAGGACACGACATTTTATATCTTACTGTACGTCAATATCACATACTTCATATTATCTTGTGAAAGCTTAGGAAAGTCTCATGAACTGATCTTCCCCGCGTTACGCATACTGCGCAACCAATCAATCATGCCAATAATTATCTTGGCAGGAGTAAGTCGGAAGTGCGAAACGTCTCCGAATGGTTACGCGATACGCGTTATGCGACAAATATTAGTCCATGGAAAACAATTTTCGTCCTTTCATCTCTATTAAAAAAATTGGCAATTCGCATATCTCACGCAGTTGATTGTTGCTTAACAACTTTGAAAATACATTATGCATAAAAAATAAAGAAATTATTTCCGGACCACGAAAGATAAGCAAAATTCAACGGATTGTAAGTTCTGTAATAACTGGCAATATTTTTGGACATATGTTGATAATATGTTTTTAGACACATTTTTGAACATGGAGCTTTATGATTAATTTTCACAAGGTCACATGTAAATGCAAGGCCGCCCAAATATTTAAGAAAGCCTGCCGACTTTTCGTTACAACGCTTAAACAATCAACTGCATGAAAAAAAGTTGCAACGCTTAAACAAACAATTACATACAAATCAGACTTACATAATTTAAAAGTCAAACCTCTTTCCTTAATTTGTGCATATGCAAATTTCAAAGCGATTCTTTCGCACTTATTTCGCAGAGTTCAACTTCAAACTAAAAGTATAAAAATTCTGGAAGATGGGGATGGAAGACGAGGTTGAATATTAAACAATCGCTATTTCTCATTTAAATCGATGTACCTTAGCAACGGAGGATAATATATAACTTTTGGTTTGTAGCTGCACTGCTTAACTGGTGCAATAAGCTAGAGTGAGAAAACCTCTATATTTGTCTCACTTTAACTTATCGCATCAGTTCAACAGTGCAGCTACAAAGAACAGAACCACTTGATACGCTTGAAAAGTAAAGATTTCAAGTTTTAATACGGTTCTTGAATCACGGTTCGCTTTCTTTCGCCTTTCTTGTCGAGGTTACGGCTGGTTAAATCGTGCCTATCGCTGCATTCGGCAAAAAAAACTGCTTACTAAGCACTCGGTGATTGTCACTCCCGATTGGTTTGTTTGCTACTAAAGAACCGTCAAAAATCTAAAAGAATACTCGGCTCTTAGATAATAATCATCAAGCGTTTAGCAAGCAGCTTTTTCTGCTGAACACGGCCCGTGTTTTCGTATAAGGGAAAGTGTGTCTGATGATTCTTACCACTTCCATGTTTGTCAATATAGTGGCGGCTCATAGCGGAGACATTGGAACTAAAAGTCGGGGTCACCTTTCAGTAGCTAAGACACAAACCTCTCTTAACCGACACACTCTCCTCTCCCTCACTTAGCCGAGACTCAAACCCCTTTAGCGAACAGGTCCTGCTAAAACTCCGTTAGACGGCGCCACACAGGCCGTTAGCCGACAAGTGCACGTTTAAAAATTAATATCTTCAAAATTAAGATGATTTATATTTATGTAACATTGCAAAAATTAATCAAGCTCTATTTTCAGAAATACGTCTGAAAACTAGTTATTTGATATGCTGTAAAATATTTTCTCCGTCCTTCCGTTATTATCCGTTTTAAAAAAGTCACTACCCATTAAATTCTGCTCATCTTGTGAGTGAATGAGAAGTAATTCTTTAACTCTTGTTGTGTGTATCAGTGTATCAATGTATACAAAATATGTGCGATTAATGTGTATGTTGCAGAATTTCCTTCATCGTGGTACTTGTGCTCACACTCATCGGTACTTGTTACGATGTTACACTACGTTATAAAATCTTACGTAGGGGTGAGGAGGAGGAGGAGAACAGCGACGGTAACGCAGTCACGTTGTCAACACTGAAATCAAACAAGAAGCTCGATCGCAAAGTTACCATTTCGAAATTATGGGCTGTTAAGACTCACAACGGTTCCTTGGGTAATATCCTTCGTATATATATATATATATATATATATATATTATTTTCTGCAACATTTTTTCGCAATATCGATCGCAAGTATAAATAACACAAGTAAAATATAAATGTACGCCCTTTGCATCTCTTTGTTGTTTTGCGCAATCGTTGCTGTTATCAACGCGTTCTTATATATTAATCGGAAAGCGAATCAAACATACGAAACGCGTAATTCTAATTGTAACTGTAACAATTCTTTGCAGATATTCGCAATTCGAATAGTATGCCGAAACCTTGCTCGGAAGCTTTGCTGTCCTTCAGTCTACTCGTCAATATATTCAAACTTTGCAGTCTGGACGTTGGTGTGGATACTTTAGCGCCGATACATGGCTTGAGATTTTATTCCATGCTCTGGGTGATACTGACGCACACGTGCTTAATATTCAACGAAATCTCAGGTTTGATGCATGAGCAACATAGAGAACAATGATGCATTATTCTATCATAATGCATCTTCGTTCTTGTCGTAGAAAACAAGACATTCCGGGACAGAGCGGAGAAACACATTCTCTATCATACCGTCGGTAACAGCATATATTCCGTAGATACGTTCTTCTTCATCAGGTATGCGCATGACTTATTATCTCCAAGTGATTAATTAGTGGATGTACTAGAGATGATAGAGTAAATAAACTTTGAAATATCGTAGAAATGAAAATATATAAACTTATGATGAAAATATAAAGGGGAACGCGGCGCCAGATATAACCTAACCTGATATTTTCTTTATTCTTTATTATTTTAACACACACACACATATATATATATATATATATATTAGAAAAATAGAAAAAAGATATATGACGCGATACATGTAGGCGCGGTCGGGGAAAAATAAGAAAAAAAATTAATTTCTGTTTTAGCGGATGCTTGGTGACATTTCTCTATTATCGCGCTATGGCGAACAAGAGGTTACGGGAGAGACGGGTGACGCAGGGATGTCGGGGTCAGATTCTGCAATATTTGGCCATGATGTTGTACAGATATTTTCGCTTGACTCCGATTTACTTGCTGGTGATCGGCCTGGTCCAGGTGTCGATGAAATGGTATCACGATCATTCCATGATTGAATTATCCACGGCACTGGACTACGAGACCTGTGGGAAGTTCTGGTGGCGGAACGCTCTGTATATAAATACCTTTTACAGTGTGGCCGAACGAGTAAGGACAACTCCGCACGATTTAAAGCGTCGATTTTTGCCCGCTGTCTCAAAAATACACTTTCGTTTTGGTTGCTCTATTAAGATGATACACCGACGGGCCTGTCGGTGTATTTGTTACGAATGCAAATATTTTCGAGAGCATCGCGACTTGAAATATCTCAAATACTCTTTTGAACATCAGACGTACGCGCGCGCGCACGCATTTCATATGTTTAAGTGTTCATGATTCACATTACAGAAGTATCGATTAATCGATACTTCTCTAATCAGTACATTTTCGAATATCGAATTGCTCGTTTTGCACAGTGCATCTCCTGGAGTTGGTACCTTGCGAACGACACACAATTTTACACCGTAGGCACGATCATCCTGCTAATCGGAGCGAAGTAAGTTAGCCGATTGGACACAAGGGTGGACGATAAAAATGCGAGTGTCGATTATCCAATCGATTTTTCTTCGCAGCTTTCTACCGGCGGCCGCAGTTATCATCGCTTTCTTTTTGATCGGCTCGTGGGTCACGACGGCGATAATTACTTTGCATGCTGGACACGTGCCAAGGTGAGCACACAGCGCACGCGCGCGCACGCACACACACACACACACACACACACACAGGTCGTAATGTGTCCATGTGCACGTCACATCGTCTACCTTTAAAACGTATTTTACGCCAATTATGCGCATCGGGCGTGTAGGCGAGAAGCTGCATAAAATAGATAATTGCATCCCTAGCATCCAGGATCCGTTCGCTCACTATGAGAGCCTGTACGACAAGCCGTGGACGAGAATAGGACCGTATCTCATAGGAATAGTCACTGGTTGGTACCTCTTCAGGATCAACTGCAAAGCGGATATGAAGAAAGTAAGCTTCCCGTAACTGCTACTCTTGACGCACAGATTTATATTTATTTAAGCGACGACACACATACCCTTATGCAAGCGCGCACGTGCTTAAATTATTACTCTGCAATTCACGATACGCAATCGATAGATGTCGATCGATGATTTGACACGCTTGATCGATTCGTCATCTTTGTGGCTGCAGGTTGTTGTTGCATTCGGTTGGCCTCTCTCCTTGGTTATCATGATATGTATAGTGTATGGATTGCACGAAGCTAACTTTGGACCGACATTATCCGTGCTCTACACAACGCTCTCACATTCCGCCTGGGCGATGTGTCTGGCGTGGATCCTGATCGCCTGCGTTACCGATCACGGTGGTGAGTGTTACATGTTTGGATGTAGAAAAGCTTTCTCTGCGTATCCATTAATTCGGATACGCAGACAAGTAATGGACAATACGCGTCGGAGACCGCGCGAATGTAAAGGTGTAAAGTAAAAGTCGATGTCGGGATTGTTTCAGGTGCGGTGAATCGTGTACTCTCCTGGAAATACATGTATCCGCTCTCGAGATTGACGTATTGCGTCTATCTAGTGCATCCCATGCTCATAAGAGTTTTCATTCTACAGAGCGGACGTTCGTGGTATCTCTCGATCAGTTCCTTGGTATTTCTTTGCGTTTCATCATGAATATACAAGTCCCCGAATATACTATTCGGGGACTTGTTTAACACTTCTGTGTACCAACGGTTAATTTTCCGTTACCTACCTGTGTGTGCACAAGAGTTGTCCGTGGATACCGCTAGATCCCGGCTCACAGCACTCACTTGGCGGTGGACACATTCCTCAGAGTTATGCCAGTTAATATTCCGGACAATATTTTTTCGCTTATGCAAAATTGGACATTGTTAAATGTCAACGAGTTTTGTCAACGACTGTATTTTTTCGCACACCTTGACGTATATTCTGCGCGAAAGAAAGATCACAAATTAAAAAATGTTAATCGTTCAGATGGGAATATTGTATTAAGAAGAAAAGTTCAAACTCTCTCGTTAAAACGAGATGTAAATTAAAACCGGAATGATAACTTACGCTTGGAGACTCTTACGTTGGCTAATCTCGATGTAACTTACAGGCGGTGCTATTTTTGGGGAATGTGGTGACATCATACGCCGTGTCGCTGTTCCTCAGTCTGTTATTCGAGGCACCCATGGTATCTCTGTTAAGAATACTGCACCCCTTGAGAGAGTGGAAGCAGCTGTAATTCACTTTTGCATCATCAATATGAAGCACCAAGAAGAAGATAGGGAAATGAAGAAAGATCAAAAGAGTACCGTGCATACATGTGCATGCAAAAATATATATTATATTCAGCTTTTGTACATTGATAAAATAGATAAAATAGATATCTATGTTTCCAACGACAATTCAACGCAAAAATCACTCAATAGTGATATTTCCATTTGCGTGCAGCCTCTCGCGCCGCTTATTATGCGGAGGTGATACCCCGCGCTCCAGTCATTCAGCACCTGGAGGGGTCTTTTTTAACAATTGTTTTTTTCGTGACGCAGCATCCTCCGCAAGAATACACGAGGGACGCATGAGCGCGTGCAAAGTTATCGGCGTAAGATTCCCGTGAGAGAAGAAATAATATTTCTCTCAGCATGACCGAACATCCAATGATAGTCTGTCAAAAGATTGGCGTACGGAGAAGGCGTACGTCCTCTAATTGTATGAAATTTCACGACGAAACTTGTGAGCTCCGTCGTTAATCCGGCACGAACTCATGCGAAACGACGCTGAAAGTTTTGCAATTCATTATCCTAAACGGCACCGACTCGCACCGCATCCTGCTGCAGGTAACTAATTCGGCGCGCGGACGGATGCGCAAGTGATTTCGCGGTCGATTCGTCGGGTGTGTTAAAATAATTGGCGAGAAGCAGTATGTAAGTGTATATGAAGTTGCGTTTCTGTATAATCAACGAACATGTACATGATGGATCATCGAATCGGCGCGTACTTCACGATACGACCGAGTTTCTTCTCGACTGAGAATAATACAGCATAATAGAATATTGCGCCACGTTGCCCAAGCTGGCGCGACAGCAATGTTTCTTTGTTGAAGCAACGGAATTTTCATCCCTCAACTGAACTCGCAATCAGGCTAATCCATTGACCGAGGTATCACGCCTTTTGTACTTGTCAAGTTTTCTGTTTCGTGATTTCAGTGATAGAATGCTCAATACTGGTTCTCAAACACGTTATTCGAAGCAAAGAAAGAAAGCCGGCCATTTCTCCTACACATTATGCGAGACTGGAATTGCAGTTGTGTAATATGCACTTGCGCTTAACTGCGATAACGATGACGTTCCATTTCATGAATTTCTACACACACACACACACACACACACACACACAATCACGCGTGCGTACGATTGTGCATTTTATACTCGAGCACAATTCATTTCCTTCGACTCGAAAACGAGGGTTTGAAAAATTCTCTTTTTTTTTAACTCGACACGAAAGCATATCGCTTCTTCTCTCACGTCTGTCTGGTGACAATCTGAGCAAAATCCTTCAGAATCTTCACGACAAATATTCTCCTCTTCGTCGTATAATTTCAACGACAGTGCGGTATTCTCGACAAACTCGATTAGGTCGGCGATTGTGCCGGCAGAAATTTGCATACTCAGCAGCAGCAGGCTTTTATCATGCTTACCTTTCCTTCGTATACAATCCCATCAAATGGAATCGGATTGTGTGCGGAGGTGACCAGTCGCGCTCGGGAAAAAAGTAGAAAAAATGAAAAAACATCTCTGACTGAGCATTAGTACGTGCACGAGTACACGTTACGACAAATTCACATTACCTCACGCCGCTCGTCGCCGATCTGAGGGATTTCAGTTTTCACTCCATACTCCGCCCCACCACCCTTCATTGTGGTACTGCGAGACATTTCAAAACCGAGCATCGGCCGAGCTACAGCCTACCGGTACGATACAGTTGATCCGTGGTCATCCAGCGGGAAAGAAGGGTTCAACCGAAGACGTTCTTACGAAGACCATCCTCCGATATTCTCTCTACCCTATCTTCTCTCTCTCTCTCTCTCTCTCTCTCTCTCTCTCTCTCTCTCCCTCCCTCTGTTTTCCTTACTCTTCTGAGCGAGCAGATGCAAGGACGGCAACAACAACGCGTCTCGAAGAAACTATGAGCTTGAGGCAGCCGCGTTACGAGGAAGATTCATTGACGATCCTTTCGGTGATTCGTAATCGGTGACCAAATTTCACGCGATCATTTCGACGAGTCGGGAGAAACGGGATCGTCCAGTCGTTCAAGTGATCAAACTCACGAGTTCGACGCTTCGAGTCAAGGGGATCATGGGATGCTTCTTCTGACAATGCCACGAGATTCTTGACAGAGAATCGATACACCGCTCGCTGGAGAATTGTCCAAACGGTGCCGTCCGACATCGCGAGTAATCGGTGAGCAGCCGATTAGCAGCCGGCGCAAAGATCGAGACCGCGACACGAGAGGAAGAATCGCGATCGGTCCTGACTCCTGCGGACTTTCGTGCGGACTTTCGATGATGTGCATGCACGAGCAGTGAGGCAGTCTTCCTCGCTACTCGCAGGTGCTTCGTACGGACGTAAGTCGTAAGTCCTTTCTGTGAGAACACTTGTGAGATGAGTATGCGGCGGGGCGGCACGATGCGATTCAGAGCACCGTTCGTCGCTCTGTTTGTGCTCTCTGCCGCGATCCTCGCCGAGGAAGTGTCGACTGACGTACCGAACGGTGCCGTGGAGGAGTCAAATCTCCGTGTCAGAAGTCTACCGGCGATCAACAATGTCACCGAGAAAAACTGGACTAGCCTGTCGGACATGCTGGATATTTTCAGTGCGCGTAATTTAGTAAGGAACTGGGCCGAGGGTAAGCATGTAGTCGGTGCACAATGTGGCAAGGACATCACGACGTACGTCGAGGCTCTGAAGAAGCGGCAACTGTGGGCTCTTAAAGGTGAGTCCCGAGACATCGCGACGCTTCCCTGTTATATATTATCTCGTCTTCAAATTTATCACAAATTGGCGTGCCAATTCTTCGCCGAGCAAGCTCAATTAAACTTTGCTCGCTTGTCTGCCTCGTTTCAGCGTCTCCCTCGCAAAACTCGCTCGCTAAGTACGACCATAGCCGGTCTTTTCTACTGCGACCGCGAGCGTCCGGGATCTTTGTGCGTCAAGTTCTATATCCGTTGTAATATGCAATAAATATTCATATGCTGCTCGATCGCACTCTACAAATTGCACAACTTCTCGATTATATTTTCATTTCAGGCGATATAAATGAGAGCAAAGGAAAGCAAGGTCGCCGAGTTGCCTGATTAAAAACAGAATAGCCTTCTGATCACTGTGTACGTGACTGTATGCAAGACTTTTCGATGTGTGGTTACGCGACTTTTTTATATCTTCCTCCGACTTCGTCAGAGTAATCTAACGGGAAGGATTACGTTACGAGACAAAACGACCATAGAGGAGGACCTGTCATTTAACCGATAAGTAATCGATAAGATCGGCGCGCACCGATTATGCAACCGTAATGTTTCTCTCCTTTTGCGCCGCAAGTGTATCACTAGAGAGTTTGATATAATCAATTACGTAATTAATTACGTTCGCCGTTGCGTATAGATATTTCGATTTTTCGAGCCGATTAGATCACGATTTTCAACGCTTTCTTCTTTATATCGAACTATTTCATACGCGCCGTATGTAACTTCCTATGCAGACCGGGACTTTCTCCCCGATGCAACTTTCTACGATATTACGCCCCGCGAGTAATCGTGCAAAATGCACTCGGCGAGATACGAGTTACACCCGGACGATCCCTTCGATCCGATCGATTGCGTCACGAGTGTGAGATTCGCGTGTAAAAAGATTGAGAAATTCGTCGTCGCTTCTGCGACGGATTCTTCGACGAGGCTAGGACTCTGGGCTTAACCCCGTCGCCCTTAACGATGATTTCATTCCGACCTGGACGATTGCCTTATTAAAGAGCCCGACTTTCGTTGTACGATGGTCGTCCCGCAACTTCCCCCGAGCGAAGGTCTTCTCCGAATCCGACGTGGTGTTTGCCATTAAAATTAACATCGGGAATTCGAGGACAACTTGTCGGCGTTATTCCGCAACGGAGATCGCAGACGCTCGTCACGAAGAAGAAGTGGAAAAAAAAAAGGAACAGGATGTCCATAGATCGGAGCAAGCGATCGGACTCGCTACGAACACGAATGTTCGCTTTCCGGTTCCCCGCGGTTTGCCTACTTTCGTCGGCGGGAAGTTTCACTTTTAGCGACACAAAGAGCGCGTCGTTATCGGCCGCGACAACGCCGCGAGGAACAGCCACGCTGTCCTTCTTTCAACGCTCCGAGAGGCTTCGCTTTCCTCGGTCAATATCACTTTTCGCACGGCCGCTAAGCGAACGCATTGTGCACGCATGATGCACGCGTGTTTCTCGGGGTGCGAAACGCACCCATTGGGTAAACAGGAAGACACCGGCGCGGCGGCTCGACTTTTGTCTTCACGCTGAATTCTCTTCTCACTTCAGCTCGATCCACCGAAAGATAAGACAGGTGGTGCACGAGTGATTTTTATGTCTGTCCTCTTGATCCAGCGTAAAAATTAGGTTCAATCACGTAGTGATTGTGTAGCGATTTCGCGCTCCGTAAAAGATGCATACATACGTGTCTCGGCAAGAAATATCGAGAGTGTTGTTGGCGTTTCTGTCATGCACCTGCTGAACTACCGAATCAAAGTGATCGCACGGGTACGTGCAAGTTTTGTATCTCTGTAAGACAAACACCTGCTAACACAAGCCGGTGTTATCGGCCAAACAAGAGATAGTTCGCGCGGCCGAGGAGCACGTATTGCATAATCGCGTGGGCGTGCTTTCACATCGATCGTATCGTTAATCACGTTACACGTCACGTAATGTACGATAAGATAAAAGTTTGTGTACGCGTGAAAACGCTGAAAGTAAAATCGCATACACACACACACACACACACACACACACATCTTCGAGCGATACATTCGACGCGTCCGAGTGTAGCTGAAATATTCCAACGTAACAGCGCGCTCCTTTCTTTCTCCGCGAGAGTTTCGCCTACAGGAACCCGTCTGGAAGTTCGACGCACCTGCCCGATTCGGGCCGAAGTTTCGCGTGGCTCAAGTGGGTCAGGGTTTACCAGAAACATGTTTTTCTCATTATCGCCTACTGGTAATTTAGAAGAAGCGATCGTAAAATCGCGTCACTGGGCGCCTCGCAAAAATAAACGTGCGCGTTTCTCGCTCTCCGCGTGGCACTTTTCTCGTTCGGGGGCTTCATTACCCTCCGGATGGGAGAGCTCGACGCTCCCTTTTCTCTTCTCTCGTCGACAATCGTCGCGCTCGTAAAACAATGCGCGAGCTCTCGAGGTCCTTTCCAGGCGGGAAAACACCTCAACGTCCACGTTCACCTTAACGACGTCCACGTAAATCTTAACGGCCGGCGGCGCGCGGCCACTTTCACCCTCCGTGCGACGTGCATCGCCGTTGCGGTGTTCGCAAATTTCGCGGGCTCCGAGCGCAAGTAGAGGTGAAAGGTGCCTGCTCTTACTCTGTACCGAAGGAAAGTCCGAGACGTTATCGTTATGTGACATTCAAAAGCGACTATTCATCTCGCACGTCGCGACGCGCCGATTTGCTCTTGGGAGTACGTGCGCGATTCTCTCACGTACTCCATCCGGTTTCGTCGGTTTCCCAGTTTCGTCCAGGAAATACCGTTTCCTAGTTTCTACCGTCACCAGTCAAAGTGCGCTGAAACAGCATCTTCGGCGAAACTTTCATCTCGACGGGAGCAAAAGTCAGGCGGAAGAGCACAGCGTGAGTCGCTCGCGGTTTGACCTGGTCCTCCCGCTCGAAGCGGACATTATTTAAAACACGAAAGTTTCTCATAAATAAGTAAGAAGCAAACAGTTGTGTTTTCATCTCGACGACGTGAGAGATGAAAAATTTACGCTCTGAAAGAAACTGATGCCCATTGAAGAACATCTATTATTGTGAATTTTGATTGCGACGTCCATTATTCGCATACCTAAGTTGCAATTCATAAGCCGCCAATCAAGTGGCTTCATTAAGGAACAATAAAACTCAGGATGGAGCGCGAAAAAAGCTACATGATCTCATTGTTCGGGCCTCCCGATCATCTCTCATTCTTTCGCGCCCTTGGAAAACATAGGTTCAATCATAGGACACGATCTGTCAAAGTTATGTAAAGGATTCCTCCGAGCGACTTTGTCGAACACGTGAGAAAATTATGCACGGCGTGATACGCATAATATACGCGCATGTAATGCACACTTCACGCGTGTATACGCACTTGTTAACTTGTCACTTATCCTCAATTTCTATTTCATATTTTGTCCCGACGACATTGTTATTACATTTACACGCGACAATTTGTTTTCCTTGCCGCGAGCGAAGAACGACGAGGACTTCAGATTAAAATTAGAAAGCCAGCGAGACCAAATTGACGGGAGCATTACTGAAATTATAATATTCGCACCGCGCGGAAGACGATTACGTGGCAGAGGATCGGGGATAAAATCGCGAGCTTTCGCTTTTGCGGAATCACGCTTTTGTTATACGTACCATCGACGATTCATCGGCCGGTAATATTAGTGCGTATCGTCGCTGCTCGAGTTACGCACGAGTACTCGTACGCGATTTGCTGCATGCAATGATTTGCATTCTTTAACGATGCATGTGTTACGATTACATCAGATTAGACGATTAGCGCATCGATATCATGAAATTATGTGAAACAAACGTTATCCTTGCTCCGTTATAGCTGAGATTGCACTTTTTCTCTCTCGCCTTTCAATCGTCACCGTTGAAGTTACGCTCAATTGATTCTGCGTTTGCGCAATTGGAGCTAAAGGCAGTCGGGGAAATTTAATTTTTCCACAGTGTTGCATTTTCAAGCGGTTCTCACACGCGAGAATCCCATCGCTATTTTCGTTCCGGCATACGCGAGTATCTTCAACGCCGGTAAAATAATTCGTTTACGCGTTACAATCTTATGTCACAGCGCGAGTTACTTGACGAGCCACAACTGGAGTGAAGTGACAGCGAAAAGCGAAATTAGCTGCTAAAGTGCCAATGTTGGACGTGATATGAAGCGTTATTAAACACGACTGTCGTGTACAGCCGTCGTGTCAACCGACTTTCGGATATGCATCGTTCATAAAACGAAAGTGATTACATTAAAAGTGAGTGTGTGGCGAGCGTGACATTAGAGAGTGATTAGTAGTAACTTCGAGATCTCTGTTACTATGACCTCAGTTGTGCCATTCGCTCACTGACTGTATGGAAATAATTTGCAATTATAATTCAGACATATTGTCATTTAGAAAGACGACGTTAGAATATTAATCAAAAATTATTTTGTTACGTTGTCGAAATTACTCGACGGTGTCACGATAGATATTTCTCTGACACAATACCGATTAATACTAAACAATACTGATTAATACCGTATTAACGTACGGAGACTATCAGAGACTCTACTCTTTTGCAACTCGCCGACTCTTTCAGTATGAAAAAAAAAAAAGAACGCACAAGGTTTCCGCCTGGTACCTTAATTTTCCAGCAGAGTGACAATTCCGCGTGTGGTTTCAGCTGCTAATTAGCCAAAGAGAAAGACGGAATAGAAAGTATGCCTCATACCACGAATTAAGTCGACAACGAGCCAAAAACTAGAAAAACTGCTTGCTCGCACTTGAGCCGCGCCTCGGCTCATAACGTAGTATTTTACAAGTTTACCGTAGGCCGAATATATGTCCGTCGTTGCACTTGCTTAAATTAACATTAGCGTCGGAGCGTCAATAAATTCTCCGCTATTCGACAGAGTATGCGACCTTGAATACGCGCGAATCGTACTCAAAACCACGATACGCACGTCCGATATAAAATATTCGTCACATCGGTCTACAAGGAGGAAAAGAGCCTGTGAATCATATTGACAATGAACGAACAGATGAATGAAAATGCATTTTGATCGAAGAAAACAAAATTTCTGGTTTCCACAGTCGAATTTGGCTCCAAATGTTCTTCTTTTTCTTCGTGTACATACACGGAGTTGGAGAGGCGTGTCCATCGCGAACGAAACTTGCTTAAATGAAATCTATGCATGTTGCCCAATTGTCAAGTAAAAAGAAAGTTACAATCATTGCGATGGCCGTTTCACTAGCCACCAATTATGGATTCGCTTCTTCGGTACGTGCCAATCTATTGTTGCAATAGCGCAACCATAAATGACAGCTGAGGCGCTGCATTAGAAACGGGATGCGTTTCACTTTCGTGTATCGAGGTTATCGCATTTTCGTGCGTGTCAGAAAAAAGAAAGTCAGCTCACCTTTTAGCGAGGATTGTCATTGAGATAATCCGTGTCAATCACGGGTGGGCTGTAAAACTCTTTCTCGCCTTTATGGATTATACGCGATTTATCTTGGTCGAGTTTCAAGATCAATCAATCAAACAAACTGAGGGTCAAGGGTGAGTGCCCGTCCAGAAGTTCTTCAATCCCTGTTTCAGTTATATTTTTATCAAGGTCATTTGTATCTATGTCGCGACTATATGTGTGTGTTAGCGAAGGACGTACAAGCGCGTAAATTTGTCCGATTTTTCTAGGTGAAAGCAATTTTAATTGAAATTCCGAATGAAAAAAACCCGTAGCAATTGAAACGTCTATAATAATATCCAACTGATCATACAACGTGTTTCTTAGGGCAGGACGCATCTGTGTGTGAGAAAGTTGAGAGAGGTTTAAAATAGTGAAACGTCAGATTGATACAGATGAATACAGATTTTGATGGAGATGTTCTCCGTATCGAGATATAGTTCTCCGTGGAGATTATAAATTGAATAAACGTTGTTAGAACATATCGGCTGAAATAGTACTATATCGGCAGATTCAATATTCAAGGGCATTCACTTCGTGAATCGACCGTGCAACCTCTCGCTTAATTTGAAAAAGCAAGCCAATGCCAGACGGATATTGCAACATCAACTTCGGTCGAGTACGAGACCGCCTTTCTCTTTCTGCATCACTTTCTCCGACACGCTACGTAGATCAACATGTAACGGTAGTTTATTATTTTGCGGCGGTTAAAAATATGCGGTAAAGCGTGCAATTGCTTGCATCTCATCAAACTGAACGAAACGAGTACTCGGCGCATGGATACTCTCTTGGTTGAGAATACATTTTGCGTACATAGTTCCCTCGTCCGTTCGACGTTGTCAATCGTTAATGTCGCGAAACGAAGCGAGCTCTATCTCTAACGAAGCGAACGAAACAGCTTCTATGCACTCGAATCGATTTCTTCTAAGGAAACGAGACTGCATAAGAGGCGCGACAGGTTGCAACAGCATTACCTTCTTCGCAGGATCGCTTTCTTTTTCAGCCTTCAATACCGTCGATGGGCGTCAACGTAAATGCGGCATTTCCTGCCTGGACTTTTTCTTCCAAATATCCAAACGAATGAAATCCGTCGTAACTTTGGCGATAAACTCCGCCGCGTCGAATAATTAAGGAGAGAAATTCTTGGCAGAATATAATCGGGGAAGTAAATGTCGCATGGGCGCTCGAGAACTCGTGTCTCCGTATACGCGGAGTCTATAAAATGATAATTATTTAACATTAAAAAAAAAACTGATTGCAAAAACCATAAACGTGTTATCCGGATAGATGTTTTGACATGCTTTAACTAGTTACCGAGATCACGCAGTTAGCGTTTCCGCGTGCTGTAGTGAAAAAATGGCCTCGTATCCAAATAACAATATCTTACAGCGCAATGTTGCAACCACAGCCCATGAACTTTAATTGGCACAAGAACCTCGACAGTGAACGTATTAAAGCGAGCGATAGATGTGATCCTTTCGTTACAAACCGGTTACACGTATTTATAACTTGCAACACTCGTTTAGAAATCTAAGGGAACCCCAGCTCGTCTGTAACACATGTTCTTTTTTTCTTTCGCGAGCGCGTTCAAAACTAATATAATATCCGTAAATGCATAAATATCGCATAAATAACATCGATATACGACGTGTAGATTGTAAGAAAAAAAAAAAAAGAAAACAGATTACCAAGATTGCAATTTTTTTAACATACGCCAAATAAATGAACAGAATGCAAAATCAAGTTTTAATGGGATTGTGCGTGTTGCATCGCACATTTACATCTTGTGTGGAAACGAAATTACGTGTCGAGTCTCTCTGAACTTGACTTTGGAACATCGCGATGTAACTGACTCACGACTCAAAATTCATTGTCATTCTTATCCAACGGCTGTCCCAAGCGTATGTCGCGCATAGATCAGCAAACATCGCCAAAGAGACTTTCGAAAGTGCTTCGTGACGAAAGAGACGCCGAATCTTTCGCGATCGCTTCTACTTTTACCGACTTGCCCGACGCTACCTTTATGAATGAAAAATAACGACCAGTGCTTGAATATAGTCTTCTAATCGCGCGCTACATATCCACAATCATCCAGAATTAACGATTAAAGGTTTGAAATGCGAATGCATCCTACATTTCTTTCCTTACGTGTGTTACGCACGATGCTGCTAAATACTTCACCGCACCTCGACACCTCGACATTTATGATCTCATATCGCTAACAGTTATAATGATTATACAATCGCTGCGTCTTTAACACCAACATAATCTGTTTCTGCAATACGGTCGTATTTAGCTTCCGCTTATCTTCACAAAGCGAAGAACTCTACAAAGCGAAGAAACTCAATAAAAGAACTGTAGGTTTTGTCCTTGATAGAATGTCTCCTTAATCGTGACAATCAATCAATGACAAATTAGCAAAAAATGAGTAATTTAATGATGTTATTTACGCCATGCCATGCCATTTGATGTACGACGGAATACCAAGGTAAGCGAATCGAAGCGACGCGAGTGAGAAAGTCGACTTCCACACGGCATCTCAAACAAGAACAAATAAAGACGCTGCAAAGATCCTGATGATACTCGATCGCAAACAGTATGTTAATGTGTACTGTATTTTTTAAATCACGGGGCGGGATCTACGAGCCTACAGTCGCAAAGTGTGGCTAAAAGCATCAAGCACTGTGGAATTAAACTCTTTTTTAGTCCGAAAGACGTCGGTCGCAATCCGCAAGCATGCAGCCGCAAATGACGTAACGAGTTGGCGATCGAGCCACAGCCTGTGTAACGTAGCCTCGTAAATCCTCCGTCATGCTGGCGATTAGATAATGTCTTTTACTTCCCGAATAGAAAGTCTCAGTTCGCGTCCCGCCGCGCCGCGGCACCCCGATGTTTCGCTGGCGAAGCCATCTCGTCATCTAAAACGGTATCGCGTTGTTACGTTGACCGCGATAACGAGATTACACGTATTATTATGTATTATTTGCGAGAAAAACGCGGCTCGCGTGCCAGATGCTCTGTCGCGTGCGCGGTAATTATGCAGGTTATTTAATCGGACGGAAATTATCGTATCTCGATATTTAAGCGTAGATTACGTTAATTGCGCGTTAGATAAGAGCCTGCGCCGCCGGTTGACTTCTGGCCGATCGACTCGGCCAGAAAAGGGATCCGGGATTGTGTATAACAGATAATTATATCCTAACGATCTGATTTTCCACTTGACCACTATACCACCATGAGGAAAAAGTTGCTATAAATTTGGAAGCTGCAAAAATCGACGGGACTTGAGAACCATCACGCAAAATACGGAGAAAGATCAGGAGAGTCGCGTGATGAAATTTCAGAAAGTTTCAGTCGTCTCGTGGAAACGAGGTGAGAAGAATCTTTCAACTGAGTCATACGCACACTTATATCACGCGAATTATAAAAATATTTGCAAATGTATTCTCTTTTATGCATAAATTCTTTTCAACAGAGAGATGAAAACGTCGTAGTTGAGAGATGAGAATTTCACGAAATTTCAATTAGAGAGATGAAGAGAGAGAGAGAGAGAGAGAGAGAGAGAGAGAGAGAGAGAGAGAGAGGGGGGGGGGAGCGTATGTCGCGCGACAAGGTGGAACCAGTTCCAAATATCGAAAATCTCTAAGACGAATCGCTCGCGACTCGGGGGCAGCCGATCCTTGTTTTCACTCTCTCATGAGTTAGAGTCGTTGACCTACTTTGAATAGAAATACTTTCGCCGCATTCACGACGGCTGCTGACCGTTGCTTCCGGCTTGATCGTCGCGGCGGCTCTTCGATGAAAGTGTCTCTCGGCGTGCGTTTTCATCTCTTAAAAGGCGTTCTGCAGGCCGCGACACGCTCTTACTTTTCACAAGCTAATGTGATGCAATAAAGGTACGGCTCGTAAGAGCGGCATTGCACTGGCTCGTTATCGATCGATTACAGTACGAGCAAGCGTTGCTCTGAATTAATGGAAAATCAACATGACATCACTTAATAATAATGATCTAGAAATGTCTTGCTGTTTTGTCAGTGGACGACGCGTCGGGCAGATTCACCAATGGATTCTTCTGGGGCAATTCGTACTTCACGGGCTCGGCCACTGAGTGCAGCTACATCGGACAGGATTACTCTCGAAAAAATTCGAATAAGATCCCGCTCGAGTCGTCCATGGAGGAGGTGCGCGAGTTCAACACGGAACCGCGCAAAAAGATCAACAGAGTTGGCGGCGTTAGCGGCGCCAATTTGTTGGAAACATCGTCCTTCGACGACAGACCGCCCTATCGTCTAGGCTTCTACATGATGCGACTTTCTTTAAACGCATCCCGATACACGTCAGTGAGTACAGCATCGATGTCGATAAGTAATTAGTCATTGACATACCGTCTTTTGCGCCATTTCTCAACGCCACTTTCCTCAGACGAGAGTGATCCACCTGGGGGTTTGTTTGCCGTTCTCGTGCAACGCCTCCGACGTCGCCGTGATCGGTAAGCTCGCCGCGAGTGATTTTGTGGAAAAGCGTTCGACGATTGAAAAGGTCCGAGATCAGCATAACTTATACGACATGTACACGGACCCGGTCTTCTGGATCCTGTTGTGAGTTTGCGGAAGAGACGTGAAACCGGTTCGCCGTCGATCGTGAGCGAGCCAAAAGGCTAAAGACCGATGTGTTTCAGCGGTGTCAGTGCGGTTGTCCTGATATTGATGATCATCGGCACGGCGTACGATTATTATCTAACGAGGAAGCTGATCCACAGGAACAACGTCATCTACGATCTGGAGAAGCACGGAAAGCTCGATCAACTTACCAACGGCAACCAGAAAGTGTTAAACGGTAAAAGGACTCACCATGTCCATGCTCGAGAGATCCTCGATTACTTCTTCACTCGTAATTATCTTGAGACAGGGTGAGACACCGAGATGTCAAGCCAGTAAAGAGAACTCCATTTTTAAAGTACAAAGTTTCTCTTCCCCCCCCCCTCTCTCTCTCTCTCTCTCTCAATGCGTGGCTCCAGACATTTCTAAAACTTCTACCTCAAAGCTGTTTCGTTTAAGTTGATGGGTAAATCATATAATCATAGAATACATCGCGAACGCTGTTCCAACTGCAAAAAATAATACGAAATTTCGTTGTTACGGGAGTCACATCCAACGGCTAACGAAAAACTTAAAATACAAAGTCGATTCTCTTACAGAGCAAATATCGACTGTCGGTATATCGAACGTTAGTATCGAATATCGATCAATGACTCATTTGAAATAAAGCTGCGAATCTTGTCAGAAAACTTGTAGAAACTAGATTCTCTCGAAGAGAAGATGAATTTGATCGTGAATTTGAGACATCCGCGGTTATCAATTATGAAACTACGAATTAAACGACAAAAGGCGCGATGCGTTTCAGTAGAGTATAAATAATCGCTTTGCAAATAAAATCACGCGGATAGCTCGCTGTATCGATGGATACCAATCTGTCCTTCTCCTTGTAAATCTAAAACAAGAGAAATGTTGCAGCCGTGAGACACAATTAGCGTAACGCGAAAGCACAGCGATAAAACAGAGAGCGACCACCACTTCACAGACTATTACAAGACGAGGACGGTATCAGACGTAGTGTGACTCATTGTTATATTCCGTAGCTTTTCAAGGTACGGTCTACCTTCCTGTTCCAGTGGCAGATTCTAACACCAACGGTGTGCAGCCGATTAATAATAACAACGTTCACGAGAATGGCTTGCAGCCGTCCAACAAAGAGGAGCATCAGCTTAGTACGTCGAATTTTGTTGTCTTGTTCGCTAAGCATCGAATAAAAGTATTACCTCGTTCAAAAATAGAAGAATAGCTATGCGACTGACTTCACTTTCGCAGATGTCTGCCAGGAACTTCTGCTTTCGTTTTCTGTTCGCGCGAACCTGAGGACCATCTGCGACCGTAATGTGGGTGGAGACACCATCAGCACCATACATGGACTCAGAGCGATATCGATGGCTTGGGTGATACTCGGCCATACGTGCATAGTCGTTTTCAAGTATTCCGATAACATGGAGTACCGCAGGGTCGTGGAGAAGAGATTTCTCTTCCAGACCATCACGAACGGTGCGTTCAGCGTCGACACATTCTTCTTCATGGGCGGTTTGCTCGTGAGCTTCCTGTACTTTCGTACCAACGCCAAAGGGGACCTGAAGAGGCTCACACAGGGCACTCGTGGCTTCGCCGCGGGCACCCTCAAGTTCATCGGGCTTCTTTTATACAGATTCAGCAGACTCACCGCACCGTACATGTTCGTATTGGGCGTGGTCGAGATCTCGATGAAATATTTCCATGCAAATTCCGTCTTTGAGCCTCCCACTCCGGATCATTACAATTGTCCCAATTACTGGTGGAGGAATCTGCTCTACATCAACACCTGGTTTCCCGTTGAGCAAATGGTGGGTTTTGTCTTGTCGACTCTAACTGACGAGTCAAAATGTCTCCTTCTATATCATGGACAAAACCGCGATCTCACACATTCACGTCGTTTTACAGTGTATGCTTTGGAGCTGGTACGTAGCGGACGACACGCAGTTCTACATTGTGGGTGGTGTTATACTGGTGCTTGCTACAAATCATTTCAAGATCGCGGCTTTCGCGCTGGTCAGTCTATTGGTGAGCTCGTGGGCAACCACCGGCTACATCGCCTTAGTTAACAATCACATGCCGAGCTCGGACGATCCGTTGGCCCTCTTTGACAAGATCTACGACAAGCCGTGGACAAGGTTGGGCCCCTATCTGATCGGGATGTCCGTCGGTTACTTCCTCTTCAAGATTGACTGCAAAGTGAAAATGTCCAAGGTACGTAACCGAGACCGAGCGACGAAAGTCCTCGTACAGATGTCTTTCGTACATTCACGTTGTCCGGCGGATAATTCTCTTGGGTACGGGTTAGTCCTAAGGAACAGCGATTTTTCATACCGCCATTTCTAGACCACCGTCGTCGTGGGATGGCTCCTGTCTTCTGCATGTCTCCTGAGCTTACTCTACGGTTTGTACGAGGCGGAACTTACACCGGCTACAGCTGCTGCTTACTCCTCGTTAAGTCATAGCGCGTGGGCGTTGGGCTTGGCCTGGATCGTGATAGCATGCAGCACCGGTTATGGAGGTGAGAGAGAAAGAGGGAGATTCTACGCGATGCGCATAAACTAAACAAGTCGCTGATGAACCAACAACCGAGTCGCCCAAATGCTTCTTTCAGGATATGTAAATAAGATATTGTCGGAGCCGCTATTGTATCCATTCAGCAGAGTGACTTATTGCGCTTATTTGGTTCATCCGCTTGTCATACGTCTAACTGCTATGAACCTGGATTCTCCGTTTCACCTGGGGAAGGATTTAATGGTGAGTTGAGTGTGGAAGAGATTTGAGAAACGAGGCAATTATAACATGTAGTAAAGAGAGAAAGAGAGATTGTCGCAAAACGCTTTATTTCTCCTCTTTTTCAGTTGATAACATTCCTGGGACAATTAGTGCTGTCTTACGTATTGTCCTTCGTAATATCAATCTCCTTTGAAGCACCGGTAGTCAGTATGCTGAAGATTCTCTCACCGAAGAAGCGGAAACGTATACAATAGATATTAGATTAAACATTTGACGCACACCGAATGCTCGGTTATTTATACAACTTTATGTTTACATATCATATATATATATATATACACATGTATATATATACATATATATACACACACACACCCACACACACACACACATATATATATGTATATATATATATATATATATATACATACACACACACACATACATATACATACAATATGTAAAATGTAATCTATATATAGATATATGTATAAGTTTTTTGTAAAAATTTACGAACCAATGGTAAAACATCGCAAATATGCTGCAACACTACATATATATGCTGTATCAATACCATGTATCTGTTTGATTTGTCTGAAATCACTTGTGTCAACACGGACATCAAGTTTTTCTCTATGTGTACGGTTAAGATGTGAAATAAATTATTTCTCTTTTGATAGAATTTCCAACATAATTTTAACAGAATTCAAATTGTGTCAATGGGTCTCTTCGCCAGGGGAAGAGTAAATCTTCAAGAGCTTCAGTATGCGCTTATCAATAAATGCGGAAGAATCGTGAGGAAAGCGTGAAAACTTTTTCCACGATGATCAACGTATATCTCTTAATGAGATAAGGAATAAATAATACTAATCCGCCTCTTGCAGCGACTGTAGTTACATTATTATGTTACACGTTATATAATCTTCAATATTATAGCAACATCGAGTAATAATGCGAGAAATTGCTCCTTCCCCTCTTACAAAGCACCTTCAATCGCGATTTCCCTATTAATATCGACAAAGTATGGACCTTCGTTAACAAACTGCTTGAACTTCTGCATAGTGTCCGCGTCGAATACATGTTGCTCCGCCTGAGACAAACGTTTCACGACGTCGTACTTCGCGTCTATGCATTCTTTAAACGTCTCGACGCTTCTATCCAATAGAAACTCTACCAGACCCGGATAAGTCGATATGTACTCTTGCCCCCATACTTGAGAGCTGATTACCGCCAGCACCTCCAAGCCGGCTTGTCTGATATCGGCAAACGGCTGTCTGCATATCGCTACGATCATACCCAACGAATCGTCACACAGGGAATCGAACCACAGTTTCGTCAAGGAGAGAATTCTGTTATCCTGCTCGGCTCTCTTAACGTCGAGTATGAGGGTGAGATTGTTGAGGCCGCGAATCCTCAAGGCTGTGGGCATTTTCTGCACTACCTCGCCGATCGTCTTGAGAGCGCCGACCATTGCGTCTCCTAGTGCTTGCAACGCATACTTACCTTCGACGCTCACGGACACGAATCCCAATGTATCCAATGCAGGACCCAGCAGGGTCTGATCTCCGCCGTCGATCACTTCGAACAATGCAGAGATTATCACTGGATACATGGAGAACAACTCATTCGGCCAATGTCGCGCGACGTTACCAAAGAACTTCATCAGACCGGGGATCAGAAGATTCGACAAGGAACTCTCATTAGCCTGCGCAATCTTCTGAACCAGCTTGCTCAAGACCTCTCGCTGCTCCAGGTAACTGAGACCTTCCTCGAATATGGCTAATTGCGTTAGTATCTCTAAGGCGTTCAATTGAAGCAACACATCCTCGTCGTCCAGTACATCGATCAATCTGTCTAAAAGACCCAATTGAGCAGATATTTCCAAAGCTGCCCTGGATGTCTTGGCTATATCCACAATCACTTCGTAAACACGAAAGTTGATGGTATCTTTTTGCAGCAATTTGGCGAACGTTCGCAAAAGTTCGCCCTTGTAGAGAATATGCAAACCATTTGGATCTGCACCAATTTTCTTCACTATATTCATCGCACATTCAGCGACCGTCAAGTCGTTGTCGCCGATTCTGTTTACAATACAAATCAATACATTGGTGTCCTCCAGTAATTGGAATATCCTTTGCGGATGCACAGCTGTACGTTGAAACTCACGCAGCATGAGTAATCTCACGCTGGCACTTGGATTGGTCAACAATGTGGAGAATTCCACTGAATATCTCTGATAAATCTCTCCGGGTTCCAGTACGCTGAACAAAATGGTTAGAACGTCGCATATCTGTTCTATGACCTCTCTGTAAAAAAAAAAAAAAAATGTTGCTACTAGATGCTGTTTGTTTTCAATAGTAAATTTGGGAAGCGGCACATCACACAGTTCTAATTCTGCAGTTTTACGTAACATAAAACATAAAAGGGATGATATATGTATTGTGTACTCGAAAGTAATTAACCTGGTGCAACGAGAATGATTAACGAGAATCACCGGAAATTCACCTGTCATCGTACCTGTCACTCGAGGTTAGTTGCGAATAGAGCGGTCCGTAGTCCAAGCTCCGGGCTATCTGCTCGGCGTCCCGATTACTCAAACTGCCGAATTTAATCTTGATGTCCGTCAGAACGTCCTTCTTTTCCTCGACATTGTTCAATTCGCACAAACGCGAAATCTTCGTTTGATACCATTCCGTCATGGTCGGCTCATTGACAATTCGCTTTCACAGCAATCTCCGGCTCGTGCTCGTCGAGCTGTCGCGTAAATAGGCGAGTTGATGCGATCCCCTCCCGGTTATGGGAGGCACGTTTGAAAAGGCACGAATCACGCCCAGGGCCAAATCGACGCACAACACCGTACAAATCGACGAGGAATTGATAATAGTGTGCGATGAGGCGGCTTCGTGTGTTTTCGATGTTGTAAATTAAAATTGCAGATCTCCTGCATTACCCTCAGACATCCTGAAGAAAATAGGAGTCATTTTTTACTTTCAACTGTGAATCGAACCCTGTTGGATTTCGTTTATCTTCAGTGGTGACCAAGTGGTCGGTAACGTTGAGCGATTCTTGTTGCTCGATAATTCTCGAGCTTTGTCGGTATCGTTAACAGCGTCGGTCGACAAATATGAATAAATGCGATTCCGTACCACTCTTAACGACAAATATTTAACGATACTTATATATTTACGTTTATTATATAAATTTCTTAACTTTACATTTAGCTATTTTTACTTTTCATTTCTTGCAGACTCAAATTCACCAGATGCACTAAGATTAGAATTAATTCTTTTGAAAAACACAAAATACCAAAAGACTACCAAAAAATGCCAAAAGACTATCCTCTAATAAACAAATTTTTGTCGACACAAACGGTTTGGTAAGAAAATGACTTTTTACTACTTGTTTATTATGCAAATTTATGTTTATTATACATATTTTTTAATTTTGTTTGTCTACTTTTTCTTTATTTAAAATATATTTCTAGATTCTATAAAAGATGTCAAAATGTATTTTGACAATATTTCTCTTCAAATTGACGAGATTAGTAGCAAGCTTCAGCAGACGTTTCAGTAGCTGATCAAATGAAATTGATGACTTTTCTTTTGCCCCATGAAAAGTAGCAATCAGATTACATAATTTACCAGCTTTACCACTAAAATCTGTTACTGACTTCTGGATGTTCGAAAAATATTTAAAGAATCAAGAAAATATGTCTGATGTGGTAAATTGTACTGATTTTATGATTATACAATTATTCAATTGCCACTTATATTTTTGTGTTTCTTATTTTGCATTTTATAATTGTTTGTTTTATAATTTTCCTCCGTATTATTTAGTTGCTTAATATATATAGTGACAATTAATTGCAACTTTGTTATACATTTTTCTTTTACTTTTTGTCATTTGTATTTTTCCTTATTTCTAGACTTTTGCCTTCTTATTTTTACAGATAACATATATCAGTTGTTATGGCAGTGATGTAGATGAAACTAAAGCAACAATGAATATAATGAAAAAATTGCTGTACAACTGCTTAACAAAAAAAATAAATTTTAAAGGTATTGATCGAAATTCTGAAAAAATTCCTTTAGAACAATGTCATATGTGGAATTTGATACAAGGTATATTATTACATATTTTATCTTTGTATATTTCGATCTTTTCATATATCACCTCCTATAATACAATTAAACTTTTATGTTGATGTAACTCTGTACTTATTTTATTTTTAGGTGCTGTCATGTACAACTTTTACCAATATTTTTGCGTATGACTTTTACCAAAATGATAGAAAGAGAGAAAAAGAGCAAGGTTAATTGTTTTTCAGCATGTCACAACAACGCAAGATATAATTCTTCAAATAAGTATATTCTAATGTTTACAGAATTTTATTGAAGTTATATTTAAATAAGTTTATTAAAGTTCTGATTATTTTATAAAGTTCTTATAATATTCTAATATTTTTATAATTAAAAAATTTAAGAATGTTCTAATATATCATACATAATATTCATACATACATATATATATATATATTTATATAATAAATATATCCTAAACTTTATTGAACTTCTCTCTTAAAATAATATTTATATTTTATTTATATTTTATTTATTTTATTTTTTTTTATTTTTTATTTATTTATTTTATTTTTTTTTATTTTTTTTTTATTTTTATTACTTGTATGTACACATGAATCCATAAATGCCTCACAATTCCTTAGCGTAGTAACATTTCAAATATTTGTTCTGCTGCATCATATATTAAATATTTATAAATCATGGCGATTAATTATTCTAAGAACTATTGATTACTCAAATAATTGATGAAAATATGTGATGTACAAATATTTATAACATAATTTATTTAAGAAAATTTCAAGTCAATTTCTAAAGAATAATAAGGCTTTATGGATTCATATATACATATTACATAATAAAATAGAATATACAAATTTAAAGAACATTAGGCGACAGAGGAATGCCTGGATACATGAATTTATGCATAGTACAAATTTTTTGTATTAAAGTATTCCTATTACAGTTACAGACCCCAGTTCCTATTACAGACCGAATATATGATCGGTGGAACTGGGCCTTAAAGCGTATGACACTAAAGGCCCATCTACAATGGCTGCAAGAATAAAGGCCCATCTACAATGGCTGCAAGAATAAAGCGTCGTCTACAATGGCAGTAAGCAGTAAGAAGTAAGCGTAAGCGGTAAGAAATAAACCAATCACAGTCGATTATGACAAAAATAATCAACTGTAGTTGGTCCATTTCTTACTGTTCACGCTTACTTCTTACTGCTTACTGCCATTGTAGACGACGCTTAAGGTTCTAAGCGTAAGAAGTAAGAAATAGACCAACCACAATCGATTATTATAAGAATAATCGATTATGGTTGGTCCATTTCTTACTGCTTACGCTTACGACCTTATTCTTGCAGCCATTGTAGATGGGCCTTAAGGCCTACGGCCTGGTCTACAATATGTGTCGTAAGTTGTAAGCCGTAAGAATTGGCGAATCACAGCCGATTATTACAAAAATAATCAGCTATAATTGGTCAGTTCTCAAGCCTGGTCTACAATACGTGTTGTAAGCTGTAAGCCGTAAGAACTGACCAATTATAGCCGATTATTTTTGTAAAAATCGACTGTGATTCGCCAATTCTTACGGCTTACAACTTACGACACGTATTGTAGACCAGGCCTTACGGCTTACAGCTTACAACATCTATTGCAGACCAGGCCTAATGTAGAACGGGCTTTATAGTGTGAAAGCTATTCCGGGATTGTCCGCCTTCTATTAAGCCAGCGGCACACGGTGCTTGTTTTCGTGCTGGATTGCTTGCTGGATGAAAATACTGCGTTCTGATTGGTACTTTTCCGAAGATGGATGGAAATGCGACCAATCAGAATGCAGTAATTTCATCCAGCAAGCAACCCAGCACGAAAACAAGCACCGTGTGCCGCTGGCTTTATGTACATCGAGTCAATGTGATTAGCACGAGGCATCGGCCATGTGTAAGATTAAAACACATTGGAACACATCGAATGTACCATGTTTATTTGTCGTGTCCGTCAAAAATCATTGAAATCTGATTCAAATCAGACGGAAGAAGAGACGTCTTCAAACAGTTGATAGTGTGTTCTGTACGTTTCATCGTTCACTGTCACGGTGGGGAAAATTGGAAAATGTACAAAGCAATATACAGTACGGTCATGCGAAAGGGTATGAACGTGATGGAACGACCGATGAAAAGCGTGTCGATGCAACGGGGTCTCATGAAGCCTGAGAAAGGGTTGGACAAGCAGACTGGTAGAGTGGCTAATCTAAAAAGATATTGGTTTGGCAGGTACATGGATTACATCAAGAACTATGAGCACACGCTGGAGCAGAAGTTTCCGCGCACGATGCAGGTGTACCGTGTGTTCAGCGTCGGCAGCAGAGACGTATACGCGGACTTGAAAAGGTTCGTCTCCGCGATAAAGAAACAAGGGTCGAATGGCATAGACAGCTTGACGAGGAAGGAGTTGCAGTTGATGCACATGATGCCGAGAGACCTGAGAAAACTGACGCCGTTGTTTCTGCTGTCGGCTATACCGTTTACGAATTACATTATTTTTCCCTTAGTCCTTTACTTCCCGCGCTACCTGCTGACGTCCCATTTCTGGACGCTGCAACAGAAGCTCGAATTCATGTTGCACGATCACAAGAGAAGACTGAGGCACAACAGACCATTGTTCAGGTGCATGCAGGCGGAACTTAAGACTATCGGCGATCAAACACTTAGGATAAAATGGCGAGATGTTATAGCCTGTTTGGGTAGTGGCACGCATCCAACAACCAACGATATCATAGCCTGCTCTGTGCTCTTTTCCGGGCCGCCGTATTCTCTAGATGTTTTGAAGAGGAAACACATGGTGAGCCAACAAGTTGCAGTTTTCATTATCTTCCTATTATCTGAATACATGTGTCTATCTCAAAGACATTATAAAATACTTTTCAGAAAGAATTATTAGCGATATATGGTATGAGTTCTTGGAGACTTTTCAAGAGAAAAAGATTGATGGAGAGAGGTATGCTAATATTGCGGATGGATCGTGCCATAGTACGAGAAGGAGGAGTTAAAGCAATGTCTAATGATGCAATGCGATGGGTATATACTTTTTGTTAAATAATACTATAATAATGTATAAAATACTGTGATTCTTTTTGTAACTCTTAGGTAAATTTTGTCTTATATACAGTACACAAAATATGTATGCGAATGTGTTAAATCATTATTAATATATCTTTCAGGCATTATCCTTTAGAGGTGTAAATCCTACAAATATGTCTACAGAAAGCATGAGAAGTTGGCTTGAGCAATGGTTAACAGTATCAGCATCTGTTGATCAGAAGAATATATCTTTGTTACTACATAGTCCAATTTTATTAGCTTATAATCATTCAACAAATTGGATTCTTATATATAATTGAAGAGAAAGAAAAAAAAACTAATCTTCAGAGTTTTCAATCAATTTTATACGTACCGATATCTTGTGTTTTAAGAAACCAAGTTGGTCAAAGAAGTGGTCTGTACTGAAGATTTAACGGAAAGATTCTCTCTTTTTGCAGGATGTCTGACATTTTATCTAAATAAGTTCTCACAAATACATGGTTTAGTATCTCTAGTCATTTTAACATTTACTTCTTTTACTTCTATCAAATCTCTCTTCAATGTTAACAGTATTATATGATTCTGTATTAATTTATTAAAATATTAATTCATTTTATTTTCAAGCGTATGTAAGCATATTATGTATATGTTACATTACATTACATTACATATATACTTAAATTCTGCAAATAAAAATACCTTGTATTTATTTCTGGTCCAGTGCCTCAATAAATATACTACATACAAAATTCTTTAGTATATAATTATGCATAATTTCAAGCGGAAGAGTGCGTGTGTGTAGAAAAATAAAGATACTTTTATTTATTTAAACATTTATTGAAATATATATACGTCAAGTACAACCGTATCTTATATGTAAATATCACGTGTAAATAACACGTATTATGTATATATAACATTGTATAAAATATAATTTTAGATTTTTGTACATGATACAATGATGTAATACAATATTAAAATTTGTGTGTATGCCAAAGAAGAAAGAATATACATATTTTTTTACATTGAAAAAAATTTGTAAAAATTACACATATCTTGGTAATCAAATCAATTAGACCCTTCAACCAATGTTGTTAGCTTATCCAATGATCAAAACAGACAAACTAAACGATGACTAGCAGATAATGGCTTTTAACAAAATAAAATCCCATAGATGATTAATAAATATATCTTATTTATGTTTTCCAAATCTTGAAAGGGGGAAAAAAGGTAACTTCTAATTTAAATTAATAAAGATCGGAGATGCGACTATACAATATACATATTAATATACATAATACACAAGTATAAAAATTGCTAAAAATATTTTTTAATGATAATATTGAATTCAGATTATATAATTATATTACAAAATATGATACGTTATTATTATTTTGTTCAATATTCTCGTAAATCATTCTAGGTAAAAAATTAAATAAAACAAAAGTTGATGATAATATAATATCATAATTAAATGCTTGTGTAATATGACAGATAATTGGAAGTATTTCAACATAATACATCGTGTAATAATTATCACAGATGACATCCCACTTTCGCCGATAAAAAATTATTTATCAGCATTGTATGGGCCAACAAACTATCTAATTTATGTATACTCATATTTATATTCGTCTTTAACTTTGCCCATTAAAAGTATCAGTATGAAAAATTGTTAGTTATACAAAGTATCGTTGAAGAGTAAAATATTCAGACGTATAATTACACGTATAATTACCGTTAAAATACTACATTAACCTCTTTCCTATTATCTTGAGTTAGTTCAAATCGTATATTCTAAAATTATACGGACATTAATTAATGGGGATATAAGCGGGTAACAAGCCAATGGGTGCCCGTCTTTTACTGGCATTACTCGCAATACTTGTCATCGATTTACTTTCGTCTTCTTTGATCAAGGACTCGTTCGTTTCGTTACTTTGCATCTGATTTGTAGAATCGGCGGTTGGGACGTTATTTAAAGTAGTTTTCATAATTTGCAGTTTTCTTAAAATATTTTCTTTCTTCTTTTCGAGAGAATCGATGGAATTATCAGTTGTTTCGTAATACCTTAATCTACATTCCAGATTCGAAGTCTCGGTATCGACCTTCGCGACGGGTGTAGCTTGATACTTTTTCACATCGTGCATTTTTTTGCTCAAATACTTAATGTTTTCCTCGACATTAGATGTATGTGATTTATGAGGATAAACGCAGTACTCACCTTTGCTACAGATCCCTCTCTTATCGAACTCAGGGCACAGGTATTCGTGACGTCGCTGGCACTATTAGGAAATAAATCATCGATATATCAACACCGATGTTTATTAAAAAGTAATAAAAACATACGAAAATATTACATATAATTATATTAAGAATTTTTGATATTAAAAATACGTAAATATAAATTACATAGAAGGTATATAATCAATGAACGATACGTTTGTAACGTCTGTAAAGGCAACACATAAACAACAAAGGTCACATTAACAAAACATATGATAATCAAGATTTGATAAAGCGTAATTTTACTGACTTCGAATGAAATAAAGCAAACGTGTTACCTCATTTCCCTTGACACAGTATCCCTGTAAAAAGTCTATGCAGATTGAAGTGTTCGAAGACACTTTAACATGAAGATACGGGCAGGCATCTCTTGTACAGCAACCATCGAGGAAGTACTTGCATGTAGGCATTTTTTCAGGACCGACGTCGTGCGATAACGGGCATTTATCTAAGAGACACTTTCCCTGCAAAAATCTACAGATCGACGATATATTAAGTTTCATATTATTAAGTCTCAGTTAAATCTTACGTTATGAAGCAAAAATTTTTGCACAATTTTTATGTTCAGTTGTAGAATAGTTATATATTTCGAAGCCACGTTCACTTAATTACTAATTACAAATATTATATACTCACTTCTTGCAGATTGACACTTGCTTCTTGTCATGTTGTTTTGGGCATGTTCCATTTTTGTAGTTTTGGCAATATCCAAATCGTTGAAAGATCAAACAAGGCTGATTATTCTTGCGCATTTTATTTCGTAGAATTTGTAGACTTCTTTGCTTCACTTTGTTACTGGCAGAAAAACTAATTAGTGTGTTTATGAAATTTATAGAAATTCCAATGATGACCAACTGCGAACAATTATACTATTCGGTCCAAATATCTTATTTACCTGATAGTGTTTTTATAAATAGTTTTGGATGATATATTGGAAGCACGTCGTGTTTTCACACCGAGAGTGTTTGTGTCCAATGTGTAATGTGTTGGAATTTCCTTGTTAGGGCGTAACTTTTTAGTAGAAATGAGTTTATCGTCGTTTCCATTCGTCGACCGTTTTCCTAAATTTATATAGACATGTACATATACAATATGCATATATACGTATTAAAAAGTTATGAATTGAACATTAGATAATACATTTACAACAATATTAAAATTAAGTCTAGAATAGTGTGATGGTATACACACGTTTCAATAAATAGCTTCTCCGGATTAATCTATTTTTGGAAGATTTGTATACAATGCCACCGATGGTAACCAATCCTACTGTGTTGTTTCTTTAACATAAATATTTGTTGATTGTATGTCTTGTAATCCATATAATAATTTCGTTACAAGCCTTACTTACGTAATTTTTCTCCTTTTCAGAGAATTCTGACTTCCCTTAATCTTCGGTGTATTTAATACGGTCCTATCTATCTTATACTTGGTCACTTTAGATTTATTAATGTTTAGTTTTGGTACATTGGTATGCCTCAAGTTTGTACATTGCAACATATTACTCATTACTGATGGAACTTTTACAACTTTTTGCACAATAGTACCGGATCTTTTTTCTGTTAGGTTTGTAGATTCTCGTAACTTACATTGGGATAATGGAAGTGTGGAAGTTCCTAATAAATTATTTGCAGTACCAGTTACTCTAACGAGCTTTCTGCGCGACAGGAGCACAACATCAGAATCAGAAGCAAGTTTCTTTGGAGTAACTTTTTGATCACTCATATTTTTAAGAGGCATTTTTGAGCAAACAGGTTGCTCTCTTCTATGTACTTCATTAGAATTATAATCAGAAGAAGAGGATAAACCTTTCAATAATGTTGGGTTGACATATATAGATCTTTTAATATTTGCTTGCATAATGTTACTACCGATACTTGCTTTTATTGTGCCCAGTGTACTACTTTGTAAGTTTTGATTTGAACTTGCAATATCATGGACCATTTTTGGGTTAACATGTATCGAAGGCTTAGCACGAATCTTTGGATTGATATGCATTGTTGGTTTCTGCAGCTTAAAATTTGGATTTATATAAACATTTGCAGTGAATGATTGAGGTTCTACATGTGTACTTTCAATTGACATTTTAGGAAATATTTTAGAATTCAAAAAAGATCCAGGTACTAGATTTCCGTCAGCTTTGGGCTTGACATACTTGTAACTTCTATTTGGACTATTCATCTTAGTATTTTATAAAGATCAGTATGTCTCTAATTAGTTTTGTCAATCCTACAATCACACAAGACAATTAATTCAATATAACAACTTAATATGTTAAAAAAGAAAATAACTGGAGCAGAAATATCTTGGAATAAAGATGAACTTAAATTCTAGAAAGAAGACTTGTGAATCAAAAAATTTAAAAACTCTATAAGTTTAGAAACTTTTAGTATCTCTCTATGGAATTACAAATTTTCAAAAGTGCTACTTACACCACGTTACACCATGTTAAAAACATAGAGAAACATAGAGAAGTAAGTTAAACTAACCTGTTGGAACCTGTTGGTTACTACAAGAGTATATTCGAACTCTTTCCTGACGTCATCATCAAGTATGGTAACAATGTCGAGGACGCAGGAGTTTCACAACTGATACTGCTTATTATCCTCTATCCTGAGAGAATATAACTTATTGTTTAAATAATAGATATATAATAAGTCAGCTTCGACAATAGTAAGTTAATGTAATTACGACCTTCCCAAAAATTGTTCACTAAACAGCAAATGATCAATAATTTAATATTCCTTCTCATCGAAAAACAGCCAAACTAGCAATTGTTTTCCATTACTAATCGATTACTAACTCGATATTTCAGAATATTTGCAAATTATAAATGGTCGCCCGTTGTCATCTAGTGGTGTTGCACCAATGTAACAATGCAAGATATGAATCTCTGCTAAGCGGTTTGAATCTCAACTAAATTTGTATTATTAAAGCCAGCGGCACACGGTGCTTGTTTTCGTGCTGGATTGCTTGCTGGATGAAAATACTGCGTTCTGATTGGTGCATTTCCGAAGATGGATGGAAATGCACCAATCAGAACGCAGTATTTTCATCCAGCAAGCAATCCAGCACGAAAACAAGCACCGTGTGCTGCTGGCTTTACAGAGAGGAGCTTCTATAATTACAAAAATCTGACGAGTAAGGCCCAGTTCCACAACTTGCTTTAAACGGAGTTTAAAGCTAAACCGATGGTTAAAAGCAATAGTATATGCGCAATAATAATTACTAAAACTGTTATCTCAGTTTTAATACGCGCATAACATTTTCTTTATTATATTCATAAAACTTTATATATTACATATACTAAGTTTTTATTTCTCAGAAAAAAGTTTAAAATGCAATCAAATTTTATTTTAGTTTTAATAAGAACATGATAAATATTTTATTATTTACTAGGTTTAAAGTAATTACATATTTTGTGCATAAATATTCATAAGAAAATATTTAAATATTATCTTAATCACAAATATGAACCTAATTAGTATAAATCTAGTAACTCTGCGTTTATAATATGCAGAGTATGTTATTTTAAGTTTCAAAAGTTTTAGCATACAGATGTTTTAACGTTTTTGATATCTAGAGTATGTCATTTTTAGTTTCAGATGTTTTAACATTTAGATTTTATGTTCAAACTTAGAAAAATGATTATAAGATATTTCCTTATATTATAATTGTTCTACAGTTATCTTATATGTTTGTAGTAGAAATGATAAAATGTCTGTTGAAAAATATTAATATTGTTTATTTATAATTGTTATCTAAATATGTTATGCTGATAAAATACAAAGCTAGTAAAATACAAAGTGGAGAAAAGTTCTACAAAAATATATTTTATTTTACTGTCACTGAATTGCCTGATCTTGTCATAGTACTCTTCCAATGTTATTAAAATATTCACATAAATTTTCTCGCATTTCTATGGCAGCAGAAGCATGACGATTGCCTCCTTGATGTTGTAATCTTAATAAATCTTGTCCTTGTTCATCTCGCCATTCTCCATATTGCAATTGACCTGTCATTTCATCTTCCATATCAATATATCCTGGTGGAGTATACATCATACGGCCTATACTGTGAGATTTCAACATGTTATGAAGACAACAAATCGCCAATACAATGCAACGAGTATCATCTGGGTCGTATCTCATTGGAGATCTGAATATATTAAATTTGCTGACCATGACTCCATGAATGCATTTTTCGCACATCGTCTCGCTCTAGATAATCTGCAACAATAATTAAATGTGGAATATATAAATACTGATATATATAAAAAAAAACACCTATTCCTTTACTTCTACTTACCTGTAATTAAATTCTTCTCTCTTTTTTTCCTGCACATTGCTCCTCGGGATAAGGTATGAGCACATTTGTAGGTAAAGAAAAACCTTCATCTCTTATAATTACATAAGGAAAATCCTGCTCAGTACCTGGTAGGGGACTTGGTGGAGGAATATTAATGTCGTTTTTTTGCAAATGATGTTTTAGAGCACATTTATTCCATATTCCTCTGTCAGATATTCGTCCATTTGTGCCCACATCGACGAATATAAATCGAAGCTGAGCATCCACAACCCCCAAAAGCACGATACTGAACATTTCCTTGTAATTAAAGTATGAGAAACCAGACTGAAGTGGAGGATCTATCCGAACATGTTTCCCATCCATGGCACCCAAGCAATTCGGAAAATTCCATCTTTCCATATAATCATGAACAATTACTTTCCAAGCCAATTCACTGTCAGGAAATTTAAGATGTGTTTCTTGCAAAACAGAAATGAGAGCACGATAAGTATGATCCCAGATTTAGTGCTTTGTCGAAGACGGAAAGTATAAGATAGTGATTTTTTACTTTCTCCTACAACAAATAATATACAAAATTATTACATGATGAAAAATAAGTCACAAAAAAATATATAACTTACTTAAAATAGATATGCTCAACAACCTGTTGCCAAATGACGTAATGTTACAGCAAGTCTTTCTGCAGGAGAGATATTTTGTCGAAGATGAGGATATCCTGTCTTTTAATTAATGGCTCCAATTTCTTCACAAGATCCTCAAACAAATCTGAAGACATACGAAGACATCTGACAAAACAAATACATAATATTAATTATTGAAAGTGATTAGAATTAACAAACTACAGTCAAATTACATTCTTACGTTCTATTGATTATAACTTATACATAAAAAATATATCTACCTACCTGCGATACTTGTCTGGATCTTCTAGTTGTAATTCTAGAAAGAGGTTATGAAAACAACCTTCTTGTGCTCTTTTAGCTATCCAGGATCTAACCCGCATTTTTTTTTTTTTTTAGGAAGAACCTTTTTCTCATATTGTGACTTTAACATCATTAGCATCACAATAGCGCATATTTTTTTCTTCTTTCTATGTTCCATTTTTCTTCACTTCTGTTGCAAAACCTATACATTGACTGCGTTCAGTAGAACAAAATGATCGGTGAGCGCTTAGTGATTATTATCTGTGATTGGAGCATTCTTTTGGATTCTTCATAGATCCAGAAGTATTTACCAATCAGGAGCGAGAATCACTAAGCGCTCACTGATTACTTTGTTATGCTGAACGCAGCCATTGAAACGACGAAACGCAAACGCTTGCTCCCAACGGTCACTAGTGTGATTGACAGACATCTAATCGCAAGCGCAAACGCAAACGCAGATGCAGTTGTCAATCGCTACGGTGTGATACGGGCATAAAATATCCATTAGACAACGGTTGGAATGAGAGAATTCTTCAAGTTTTTCAAGTTCCACGAGTGATCAACAAGTCAGAAGATCTCTTTATATGCAAACAGTGTGAGATATTTAACGGTAAGACAATATTTTATTTTTTAATGTCCCGATTAAACGAATGACGTTGTCAAAAACATCTTTGAAGGATTAATCGAATTTGAAAATGTCGAGAAGATAATCGATCCTTTAGCAAAAAGTAGAACAGACATCGATTTATCGATCGTGTACATACACACACATTTGCATGGTGGCGCCTGTAGCTAATATTGAGAGAGAGAGAGAGAGAGAGAGAGAGAGCGCTCTAGCATAGAATCAGGTGTAACTGGATGCACTCGAGTATACAAAGGATATTCATGTTATATCGTTACATGTTTCGCATCCTCATTTAAGTATGACTTCGGTCGATTCGGGAGTGGAAACCGAAAACGACTCGAATGATAGTTCGATCGTTCAACACGAAAACCAACATGCGACAGTCGTTGCCACCGCTGCTACTAATAGTCAGGTCGCAGTTGAAGATCTTGCATCACTCGCTATTATGGACGCACGTAAGTTGAACATCAGCCGTTTTTATGGACACATGTAAGTCATCGGTCCGATCCAACTACTTCGTAGGTTGCTTCAACCCGCATTGGACAGTGGACACAACATTCTGCTCTGTCATGGAACGTTACAACTTCGACGAGAACAGGCAAGCCTCGTTGGCATCCCAAGATCCTGACCGTAAATGGCTTCACGTAAATCGGGTAAACAATGATTTAATGATATAAATAAGAACGCGTTAAACAGTTATAAGTCTAAAGAGTGAGACAACATTGATATTCTTTCAGATACTGAAAATGAATCTACCAATGTACACATTACACTGTGAAAGACCAATTGGAGATAGAATACTTAAACCTCCAAAGAGCGGCAATCACCATGCGTTTAATTTATTGGCCGATAGTAAGTATGTTTTTCTGGAAATGGAAAGAATGCATATAACATCTTGATGGAAATCTTCGTGCAAAGTACTAGGCTTAGTAAAGCATACTTTCATCAAAGTTGAGTAATATAGCGATCGTATTAATTTAGGAGTTGCTCACCGCAAGTTAAGACAACGTAAATTCAATTGTGGATGGGCGGATTGGCGAACAACAATATCTGAACGAAGGATGCGAGTAGCTGCTGCCACGAATGACATTGATACGGTGAAGGAACTTTTGGAGAATGATGTAACACCCAACAATCACGATGCACAAGGTCGTACTCCTCTCCACCATGCAGTCTGCAGGTAATTTGCACATCCAAATGATTGTGACGAGAGGAGATAGCAAGCTTTTTACCTATTTTAATCATTTCTGTTACATAGAGGTTACACAGAAATTGTTAGTTTATTGTTGGGATATGGTGCGGACCCAAATCAACGGGATCGCATAGGTAATACTCCGCTACATCTAGCTGCGGTTACCAGCAAGATATCGATAGTGACGCTGCTCCTGGCAGCGGGCACCGACGTACTTTCGTCCGATCGGCATGGCTACAACCCACTGCAGCTAGCACAAGCAAAATTGAAGATGCTGCAGAGTTACAAAGAAGAAGGTTTGGTGAGTATCAAGGACGAGATGCGCAATATAGTCAGGATGTTGATGGTATACCTCCACAAGCAGAAGAATATGGGCGAGCAGATTGAAGCATTGAATAATATCTGCTCGCGTCTCTCTTTGTCCGATACTTCGGATCAGGTACAGGACGATGTCAAAGATTTGTTGGCAAACTTGGAAACTCTAGACATAAAGAGTTAATTACCTGTGGATACTACATATGCCACTGTAATATATTACATATATCGTAGATTATTTACATAAAGTATATTTACGTAAAGTTTTTCATGAGAGTTCATGAGAATGTGCAACTGTTTCTGAGAACTGTACATGTGTGTTTATTACATGTATGTATGTGATGTATGTGCTTTTTACACGTTTTATGTATTACGATTTACTCGGGGAATTCAATCAGCCGATCAATTGATTGATCATTTATCACTCTGTAAAAAGTGTTGTATTGCAACAAAAGCTTCATTTTTTGTTAACAGTCGTCCAAATCGTTCAAAGATTTAAATAATCGCATTTAAAGGATACATTTCAAGTTGGAATCTGAGAACGAATTTACATTTAATCATGATACAACATACATATTAGTTGAAAGTATGAAAAAAATTTTAGTACAAAAACGTCAGGTCATTTCTAAAGATTGATATATATCATGTGAACAATTCCCCACTTATTTTTAGTATCTCTACTTTCTGATTATATATAAACATGTAAATAGTATTCGTAATAATTTTATACATGCACTGTATATAAACCATCCTTTGTTAATCCTATCTCAGTGAGAAGATTATTGTACTTTTAAGAAAATGTAAGAGACAAAGCAATGTGTCGCCAATAAAACATCTTATGATGGAATACGTGGAGTATCTTTTCACTTGTGAATCCACCAATTAATTCAGATACTTCAGCTGGGCCCCTCTTGGGATTTATTTTCATAACAAATCAAAAAAGAATAAATCGCGCGGCGATCGGCTCTGGTCTTTCAACGAGCGACCGTGCTGCTGCTGGTGAGCAATGTGCGGAGCTGATTATAGCGTGCATTCAAACTTCAGAAAGGCGAGCTATAAGAGAAGCACGTCGTGGGTGGTCCGGTGCGACTGCGAGGGAACACGAGTCTTGACGCGTGTGTGGTCCGGCTGGTTTTATATGCTGTGAGTGCGACTGTCGCCGGCGACCGTAGAAGATGCGAGAAGCTTCGTTCGGACAAGACGCAGACCTTGTCTCGTGGTTGGCCGAGATTGCCTGCGACAGCAAAGATGACATCAACTCGTGGACGCATGAAAGTACGCGTCTTATTGTTTATATCACTCTCCACGTGGTCTCTTTGTTTTGGAGTAGTTATCACCACAACGTGCGGAACGTATTAACGTGCACTTACGAAAAGAGACGGAATATCTTTCCTCTTTTCCTCTCTTTTTCAAGACAATGTTTGCTCCTTTTGTTTAAATTATTTTTCTCATTTTTTTTATTTTCGCGAATAAGTTTTTCTCCTTTTGTTTGTAGATGATACCGCTACTGGTGCTCTGTTGCTTGTTGCCTCACAGGACGTCTTCAGAATTGGAGCCTAGATTTACAACCAACAATGAAGCCGAGAACAATACGGGAAAGGATATGGATTTGGGATCTCGACACAGAATCAAAGATTCCAGTTATTTGCTGGACAGATATCCCATAGACATGTCATCGGATGATATGAATTGTCGCAGACCTGCAAAGTGCATATCTCTGCACAAAACTACTTGTATGGGTATGAAATTACCATATACTCACACTACATTGGACCTGATACCTGAACATGTAACTCAAAACATCGTAGAGGTGAGCAAGACTATTTTTTATACTCTTGTTTCTTCCATTTTTCTTTTCTTTGATTACATCATCTCTAAAAACATTTACATATTCAAATTGCAAACTTTGCATTTTAAGGAATAAGCCAATGTTTCTTTGTATTCATTTACCTGAATATATGTGTCAAACTTTCTTGAAAATGTAAGAGATAAGGATGACATTCTACGATATTACTGTCGCATCTGGGCAAACCTTTGTCAAACTGTTAACACGCGTTTCTCAACGACGCGTTATTATGTCGCTGCTTATTGCTTGCTACATGAAATTTGTACAATTTGTGCAGCTTGTATAATTGAGACGATTACTCTATGACGATTACTCGTCGGCTTGTTATTTTCAGGAAAGATTATACTTGTTACAAGCCTTGAGACACGTACCAAAGTGTTGGGCGGTTGTTCAGCCATTCTTGTGCTCAATATTCATGCCAAAGTGCGTGAACAACACGGTGGAATTACCGTCACACGAGATGTGCAAGCTGGTGTTGGGACCCTGCAGGTTGCTGCTCAATCACACGATATGGCCGAGTTTTGCGAAATGCGACGATACCGAACTGTTCCGACGTTCGTGCAAGAACGACATCAGGGAACTAAAGTTCAACATATCGGGCAAATGCCTGAAACCCCTCGTGCCCACTGACAATGCCTTGTCGATCTTCGACGGAGTCGAGGGCTGCGGCACGCAGTGTTACGACCCGTTGTTCACACCCGACGAACACAAGCAGATACACTCGTTCATCGCATGGGCCGCGGGTATCTGCTGCGCCTTCAATCTGTTTACCATAGTAAGCATTAGGGGAGGCCACGGTCATTCTGTATGCTGTATTCCTAACAACGGCAAAATCGCATGTGCAATTGTATATATTTCCAGATAACATTTCTGATAGATTGGAGAAGCGCCAACAAGTATCCAGCCTTGGTGATATTTTATATAAACTGTTGTTTCATGGTGTCTTGCATCGGCTGGTTAGCTCAATTTACCTTCGGCAGGGACGTAATTGTATGCCGCAAGGACGGGACGTTGAGAATGAGCGAACCAAGGTACGGTATCACAGTCGCTGCGTTTTACGCCAATCCCGGTATCAACGTGATCTCGCAAAATGTCTATTTTCAGCGGGGAGACTCTCTATTGCATCATAACCTTCATTCTCGTGTATTATTCTCTGATAGCAGCTGTGGTGTGGTTCGTCATATTGACGTACGCCTGGCACATGAGTTTTCAAGCGCTCGGCAAAATAAAAGACCGTATAGACAAAAAGGGCGCGTATTTCCATTTGATCGCTTGGTGCTTGCCGACCGTCTTGACGGTCACAATCATGACCTTAGGCGAGATCGATGGTAACAGCGTGACCGGAATATGCTTCGTGGGTTATGCTAATCATATAGCGAGAGCCTCGTTTGTGCTGGGCCCGGTGCTGATCGGCTTACTAATAGGAGGCTATTTTTTGTCTAGAGGTGGGTATTACTTTCCGTTGTGACATATGATGCATTTGCGTGTATATGTCATACACAGCGCGTGATAACTGCAATTATTAATTAATATTAAATTTTCATTTTCTTCAACGCTTTCCGTACGTATGTGAGTACGAATCGTGAGTATTGATTCATTATTATTATTCATTATACCGGAGAGAAAGAGAAAGAGAGATGCAAATGATCGAACACTTTAAAAAATGTATCAACTTTGTTATACGGTACAGCTTCGATTTACAATGTTGAAAGTACTTGGTTGTTTGCATATCTGCGTTCTGTGTAGCGTGTCGAAAGTGTGACTTTCAATCTATTGCTTTATCCTGTGCGTTTCAGGGCTTTTTACGCTTATTAGTTTAAAAATAAGCAGTCGAGAGGTCATGTCCGAAAGAGCGAGTGCAAAGATACGAGAAACCATCATTAGGATGGGGCTGTTCTTCATATTTACTCTGGCGGCGGTCGGCGTGACGTTTTATTGTCACATATATGAGTTTCTGCATTCTTGGCAGTGGCGACAGAGCTTCAGAAATTATATGATGTAAGGAACTTGGAATTATAATAACCAGATACACGTAGTACGAGATGTACTTGTTGAATGGTGCAACTACATCGCGACTACAATTCGCGTATAAATATCTTAGTCAGTAGTTTGTCACGCAATTTTGATCGCGACTTGTACGAAGTGTTTCATTGTTTTCATTTCAAAGATGCGCGATAACAACGAAGTATTTGGACGAGTCCGAGTGTAAAATGAGCATAAGGCCGAGCGCAGGCAAGATGCAGCTGCATCTGCTTGCACCATTTTTCGCCGGCATACTTATGTCCTCGTGGGTTTGGACCAGTTCGACGGTTGACACGTGGTCCAGATTTCTGAAGAGGTAAATCTCAGCAAACGTTAGACAGTTCTCTCATTCAACGTCAATTCGCGCGTCCTCTTCATCAACGAGACTCTGAATAGAACGCGTCTCCTTTGTGTTTGCAGAACTTTCAATTGCGAGACTGAAGAACCGATAAGACTGAAGAAGCACAAAGTGATCGCGCAAGTCTTCGCGAAACGTAAGACGTTCAACAACGCCGGACGGTTGTCCATAAGCTTTCACAACACTCACGAGGATCCAGTCGGGCTGAATTTCGAGCTCAATTCAGTGGCTTCGCAAGACTTCAGCTCCACTTGGGCAGCCGCTCTGCCTAAGCTGGTGACGCGAAGAGGCGCGTTAGTCGGCAGCACTACCGGATCCGTGTCTAGCAATAGACGAAATTCGGTGGACTCTGAGATCAGTTACAGCTTCAAATGCGTCTCCATGGAATCTAGACGAGATTCCTTGGACTCGCAGATATCCGTGCAGATTGCGCAGGTGAAGACCACGCGAAAGGTTGCCGGTCGGCCGAACGGCCGTCGTGGAAAGAACAGAAGAGACTTTGGGAAATCTGGGAAATCCAGGTCGGACAAGAAAGTTGATCCACATTCCAGGAGAGACAGTACCACCTCCCAGGATAGCCAATTGGTGACAACCGGTGCCGGGCATGTGCCGATTCAGATGCCTAATATGGGCAGGAGATTGGGAAACGCTGGACTGGACGATCGAGCTTTGATTGTCGAGGATTACCGTGGCTCGAAGATCATCGACACGAAGAATGCGGGTATGCTGCTACCCTTCTTGTTCCCGAGAAGCTGCAGCGACGAGAATTTAAGCAGCGATGAGAAGAGGCTCGACGACCCAGTGGTTGTCGACATAGAAGCCGAGAATGCGGAAAAGGACGAGCAGGACAGCGACGGCGAGGACAGTCAACCGGATGAAGAGGTGAAGATGTTGAGTCCGGAGGATACGCACGAACGTGGCAAGGCTAAGAGCAGCAATAAGAACTGCAAGACCTACAGTCACGAGAGCGACCGGAGAAACCGGGAGAGTCACAGGAACAAGTACGTTCTGAAGGATGAGACGATCTTGAAACACTTACTCCAGGAGAGCAGCGATATTAAGATAAAGAACGACTCCGAGAAGAAAGAGACGTACAGGAAGGTAGCGGCGGGCGACTTGGCGTCTAGTCTCACCTCGTGTTGTCCGGAGCTCACCAGATTGATGCAAGACGGGCAGACGGGCAATGCCAGAGAAATGGCGACGCAGACCTCGCTGCCGCTCGACATACTGGAGATGGAAGAATTGAAACAGAGCATCGATGAGATAATCAACAGCAGACATTGCAGTTCTAAAGGAACTCAAATCTCACCTCAATTAAAGAAGAGCAAGAACATTGTGACGTAAAGACTGATGACTGTTCTTCTCTCTTTTTCTCAAATGTATATTGGGAAATGTGCATATAGTGAGGTAGATGTTAGATAGCATAATTGTTTATTGAAGTAGTAACGATTGCGTCGCGCGCGGGCTAGACACATAGACGAACTATACTTTTTCACTTCTTCGTCCGAGCGAAAGAGTGAAATCGTGTGGCGATGACAATTTTATGCTGGCTATCATTCAAATCGTATACATAGAGTACAGTAATGAAAACTCGGATATCGAAGAGTTCTAGTTATCATAATGCATGTCGATATTTTTGTACTTTTTTTTTTTTTTTTATTATCGCTGGTCAAATCTCAAAGTACGGTATCCGACGGTTAATCGACAATTCGCATTGTGTGCTAAATAATGCGATGCCTCTACGGTAATTCTAATCGTATCATGTTTTGCAAATATTACTATTACCTTTTACCACTGAATTGGAAGCATACGGTATTCCATACTCTCGCATACATATCAGTGAATGTTCGTAAGAATATATCGAACGCTCTATGTTTCAGTAAGATACTTTGTATACATATATTATTTTAACAGCCGAATAAAATTTGTCTTATAATTCTTGTGTTATATATATTATTAATTTAGTACTCTAATAAACTGAGATGGCCAATCCGAAGGCGGAAATCTACTCAGCTATCGCAATATGACGAGATAATCATGTTTTTGCAGGATGCAAAATATCGAACGATTCTCGTTAGTAACAAACTCGACGTTATTCGTCGCACACGATCGCTTTTACGGCGGTGATGTTTCACAATTGCGAGAAAAGTTTAGAAATTGCATTCTGCTGGATATATTTGTGACAAGTGTCCACATTAAAAGGTACTAATCGTGAGAATACGTTTTCCTTATACTTCTTGTACTTGTATACTTCGTAATTGCTATCAGTATATATACCTATATGAAACACCATCTTGTACGTATCTCATGTTTCGTTCTACCGCTCTCTCTCTCTCTCTCTCGCTCTCTCTCTCTCTCTCTCTCTCGCTCTCTCTCTCTCTCTCTCTCTCTCTCTCTCTCTCTCTCTCTCGCTCTCTCTCTCTCTCTCGCTCTCTCTCTCTCGCTCTCTCTCTCTCTCTCTCTCTCTCTCTCTCGATACTTTAAGTTTGTATACATAAAATTTTGCTACGTATTGATATGTAATACCGAAATGCACGTGTTCTGCACTTTCTTCAAATGTATTTGAAACTAATTGCCGAATTATAGAAGAAAGTTCAGGAGGAAAGTCAAAACCTGTCGATATTTACACTTTAATCGTACGTGTATCCGTGTCAGAAATGTACACGCCGGGCATATAAATAATGCACATCCTCAATTATTGCTGATGAAGTATGTTCCGATTTAAAGAATTCTTTGGCACAAAAGAATATCGGGGAGAGATTTGTCCACTGAACTTATTTCGGTAAAACCCATAGGAATATCGGTGATAATTAACGTTAACCCCCTATAGGCCTTTTACATATCACTGAATGGCTATGACCCTATTCAACCGTAGCAACATTCGGTAGCGTGCGGATCATACGCGTATTAAACGGGGAAGTAACATTAAAGTGTCCTTCAGTGAAACGGCTCGATAAAACTGCTACTGTCTGTGAACGCGTTTATGCGTGAACGCGCGTCGGAGTTATAATCCACCTTCCGTAAACGTGCACTACAGGTGACGCCAAAGCACTTCTCACCAGTAGCAAGAAGATGTCTTCGGCGATGTCATCTTCAGACGAGCGATCCGAATTAGAGATACTTAAGATTTCCCCATCTGTGTCCCCATCGGCGGCTGGTTCTACGTTTTCAAATCTGGATCCACGCTCTCCGTTACCGCTACACATTTTTTTCCTACACTCGATACAAATATATCTGGACTTTAGTTCGGTTATGCGTTCGAGCATACGCCACGTTACACGCGTCTCGTACATTGCATATGCATTACATACATCTTCTCTCCGTACACCACATTAACTTTATTGGTAATAAAAACAACAATATAATAAATTGCTCGCGCTACGAAAGTATAAAAATAAGTGTTATCGTGTGGCGAGAGAAGAGAGGCAGGGACAGGGGATGATTGTTGCGATGAGTGCGTGTTGTTCTTTCTTTCTTATTCGATCGGGGCGCTCCAGTCACACAATACACCATTGATGAAATTAGTCTCCCTTGGGCCGCGAGGCCGCACAGAGGCATCGCACTTGCATGCTCCTGTTGCTCGACTCGTGTTATGTTCCCATCAGCAGGCCGGGTTAACGAACAGGCGTGATCTTCACCCTAAACGCGCTTGCATGCACATACACAACGCTCTACTAATGTCCTAAATGACTGGTTTACTTTGAAGGATGATATATACACGTGCATGCTGCAACGCGAAGTCACGTAGAAAAAGACTCGTTTATTCATTCACCACCACCGCAGGCGCGCGGCAGGCAGGACGCGACGCGGCTTATCATCCGTTAGTGGCGCTTGGACGAGGCTACTTGGATTTGGTGTGAGACGTTTGATGCTTAGTGTTGTATTTTTTACCCCAGAGATAGTTGTCCAGCGCCTCGCCGACAAAGTACAGGACCATGCAAACGACCAGCAGCATCGCGATGAACACTATCCGCAGCGGCAGCGTCAGCACTTCCATCACTGGGTATACCCAGATGCCGCTCTTGAAGTAGATCACGTGTATCCTGAAATATTCGTCGAAGGATATCGTTACAAGTTACAAGTTACACCGGGGCAGATAGTGGTTTCGATCTTTCCGTCGACTTTCTTCTTCGGTACGATTCGATACTTGTGAAAAATTGCTGGCTGACAACATTCGCTCTATGTGCGTGTTCCGTGTCTCGAGACACGTTGTCTCGAGAAATTAGAAATTATTAGCGTACTCGTCTGTAACGTACGCGTCATTACACTCCTTTTCGTTTCTTTACCTCTCGCAGAAAGACCGGATACACGCAGATCCGATTCACTTACCAAACTAAATACATGAGCATGAAGCCCGTGAGTATCCCGAGATTACGGGACCGCTTGGGATATTGTCGTGGTGCGACGATCATTTCCAATACGGTCGTTACTATAATCATTGTGTGCATTAGATGGTTCAACCACCGTGGAAAGTACGGATCCAATACCTTCGGTAATACCAGTTCACGGTCGATAAACATCAATCCCCAGAAGATCACGCCGACGAACTGTAACGAGACATTGATATTATGTTTAATGTATTATTTTTCATATCTAGTTTTTACGAGACACGGCGAGATGTCTATTTGCGCAAACATTTAGATAAGTGATAGTTACACAATCAGTGATAGTTACATAATATTTGTCAAATCAACTGTACTCACCATAGCGATAGGAAACCCGAGGCTCACGTGGAAGTAATCCTTCAGCTTTCGTATGAAGGGTGGCTTCTTGGGGTTGACGGCGTTTGTGCCGAAGCAGTCGTTTAGGACGCATATCAGAAAGAACACCGCTTGTAGAATCTACAACACACAATTGGCATTTCGAATTTCCAATTAATCGATTAATCGAATTTTCGCGGTGACTTGGTGCGACGTGCGGTCGAACGCACATGTGAACGTTGTTCAAAGTTATGAATAAAACTTAATTAATGTTATCGATGCGACCACAAGTCGTCGTGTATTTTCATCGTCATTAAAACCGCTTTGCGTATATATATATATATATATATATATTAATTAAATAGTCGGCCAGATGACTAAACTAAATGAAAGTCCAAAGGATAATTTTACAGACATGAGACATTTGTTCGTTTTTGCTACCTGAAGCGGGAGCAGTCGTTGAGTCAAGTCAGTGCATATAAATCATTTATCGGTAAATAAGCAATGATAATAAGATACTTGTTATCATTGTGCACTCGTATTTATATACAAGCTGCTCAGTTAATATTCATTCGATAACATTTGGTTTTCGTACAATAATTCTCCAATTGAATCTCATTGTATATGTATGCGGCTTCTTTTGTGTTGCACGTCAGTCTTTTGTTCCATTATCGGCTCATTCGAAAACTTACTCGATACGTCTGTTTCAATTGATGAGGAATATGCAACACGCATATCGCATGCAGTCATGGGTGACACTTTGACGAGACGATAGGAAGCAACCTGATTATTCGCTTCGCTCTCAATATCAATTAGACTGGTCGTCTTAATTGGTATTTCGCAAAATCGCGGTTCTTCTAGAGCGCGAAGGTGAAAATACTACTTACTAATTGCACAACGGTCGAAATAAGATCATGTTCATTGAGAAACGGATAAGAGGTGCATAAAATCGGTAGGTTTTACACTCCGTTACCGGCACAAATGCAATCTTGTTTTCTTCGATTTGTCATGCAAAAAAATTCAATGAGCAGCCATTCTAGCATAATTATCGATCGATTGACGTTGCGCATAAGCAATTTTGCGTGACACGTGTCTCTGTTTGCGGATAATATAAAGTGGTGCTTGAACAATTGAATTTTGCTCTTTACGAGCTGCTTGATAGCGGCAATTTAAGCGTGAAATGGTCGAGAGAGCATGTCATCGCGCGACGATAAGTGACAGTCTCAGCGAATTTAGAGTCACGGCTCTTTTGATTCGACGAAAAAGGTTTGAATCAAGCGGAGCGTAAACTGCGCTCATTTTCGAGGAGCGCGTTTCATTCTTTTTTTCTTTTAAAGAGGAAGCGCTCGCGAAAATAGATGTCAGTCGAAAAATATATCAAATATAATCTCAACTCGCGTTCAACGTTCTTCTTTTCTTCTCTAATTTCGATGGTTTTCGAAAAGACGACAAGTTTTTTTTGACAAATAAAATTGCGTTTAGTCGTCTTAAAAATATAGGCAAGCCATATTCGCGCATAAATTTACAAGATAATAGGGCTGAAATTGAAAGAAGAACCCCTCCATAAAATTGCTAATTTTACTGTTAATCGTTATTGATGAATATATCCCGTTTTCTACGTTCAAAGCTGTCAGCTCAAAAGATATTATATCACCATCATTTGCAACTTTTGCGATTGCCTAGGCGCACTATATAGAACTGTCGGTTTTCACCATTATGTAACAAGGCAATAAGGATACAGCACATGGCTATTAGACGTACGTTCGCGCAAAATGGTTTTTACGGAAAATAGTCGAATTTCTTGCCGCTTCACAGAATGTATGGACCATAATCTCTATTAAAGAACAAAGAATGAAAAGAAAAGAAAAGAAAAATGTACAACGTTGAGGAAGCATTAAATAGAAGCGGTTTGTCTAATGATTACTATGACTGGAAACTATACGTAATACCTTTCTAATATTCGGAATTACTACTCTACTACTACTACACACACACACACACACACATCATTTACTACAGGTATTTCCCATAAAGCTAATCGACGGATGCGTATAATCTTAGGAAGAACGACGACTCAACAACCAAGATTGAACGACATAGTTTACAAAATAAGATTACAATACAGACTTTATCGGATCTTCAAATTTACTACAACGTGAAATCTCGTTGCATCGAAATGCTTCACATCTCGATATGAATTTTCTCGCCAGATTTCGTCGCGATAAGAAAACAGAATCTCATGAAAATTTCATCGCAATAAAAATTTTACGATAACGATCAAAGAGAGAGAGAGAGAGCGAGAGAGAGAGAGAGAGAGAGAGAGAGAGAGAGAGAGAGAAAGAAGGAAAGAAAGAGAGAGTTTCGTTCCGTCGATAATCGAGTTACACTAATTGCAGTGACGAAGCAATCGATACGAAAAATGTATCAACGGCGTTCGGTGCTGTTGCATTCAATGGACACGTTTAAAGAGACTTTCTATACTCTTAAATAATGAATGACTGCATCACCTCATGAAAGAACGAAATGATCAATGAATCGCATGTTATAAAATCTCCTGCGTGTGAATGCGGCCGTACCGAACGCTATTAATGCACAGTATTAGACATTTTACGTTTACATACATAAGACTGACTTGCGCGCAAAGGAGCCTACGGTAACTCTTTTAATTAGACAGCTCGCTTCAAGTTTGTCTATCGATACTAACCGCGTCCCAGAACGTCAGAAACTTGAATTTTCCACCGAAGGCGCCGTGCACCTTCGTGACATTTTGCGGCACTATCGTGAACGTGTAATCATAATAAACCGCGAAAGCGTACTGCAGGAAAGTAATCACGTGGAATCCGATCACTAGGCCTTGTTGCATCTCACGGCTGTTCGCAGATAATCTGAAACGTGCAATTGCATATTCTTCTTCTTTTCTCCTTTTCTTTCCTTCCTTTTTTCTTGGGGACTATACATACGCGTCGCGGTCGGTCGTACGAACGACGAAGAAACTAGTGCGCTTGGTCACTCGTTCATTCTTGCAAAACGATACGAATGAACTCTATAAATAGGAGCAAATTCGTCGTCAAAAATCGTTCAAATTCCAAATCAATTAATGTCGTAACCATTTCTTTTAAACATTTTTGTGGCGGTGTGGCCGCACGGATGTGTTTGCGTCTAACAAGAAAATTGATATATACGTTCGCTGGTAAGAATGTTAAATGAAATATAATAAAATTTTTAAACGTAATCGAAGAGACACTTTTTCTCCAGTAAATATATTCCTCACGATCAGTCGCGTTTTTCGCAAAATTATAGTGCGTGCAATCGATTGGGGAGCATCATCTTTTAATGACAGAAATTTTGATATTAATATTTTGATATTTCTGAAAACAGGAAATTACTGTTTCCTTCTCTTGTTTCCGCGAGCGACGTATCGGTATCGAAATGTCGATGGACGATCTTTTGTGTATATCTATTTGAATATCTGAGAATATCTGAGAATTTTTGAAATATCCATGATACGTATGCATACAAAAGGCAATGTAGAAATGGAAAGTTGATAACCTCTCAACTTCCCAATGTATACGTTATGCAAGTAGATATACACCTACGTTACATAATTTATACGTAACTAAGTAAATCCTATCTGGCGAGCTTAGACGATCTTATAAAATTTAATTCTGCCCTGCCTTCGCAGTTTCCACCAAAAAGAAAGTCGCATCTGTTATTAATTTATTTCAATAAATGAGCGAGAATAAATCACAGTGTGATTTAGTTCTAGTAACAAAAATACAAAAAAATGTTGACGAATGATCGCTGTGTTTTTCTGATGAAAAAACAAGTTGAAAGTAATTTGCATTTCGACATACATAAAGAAGCGAGAGCGAGACATTATGTCATGGAGAAACTGGAAAGGATGTTAAAACAATACCTGGACGGGAACCAAGACCGCGTTTTATCTTTCACTCAAGTGCCGCCGTTAATCGCATTGTGCAGTATAAAAGCACTTTGAGCAGGCAAAATATATCGCAAGACTCGGCTTTAACCTTATAATTCGCCAACGCTTTCCTACGAACCCTCTTTATCAGAATTGCATGGAAAAAAGAGTGTTTACAATCATGATTAATGACGACGCTACTGCAAGTAAAATACAGCTGAAAACAGTGTAACAGACTTAAAAGCAACGCGGGCGAATTATTCACCGAATTACTGGCAAAAAGAAGGACGATTTTAAATCTCGGAAAACGACTCTTTGAAGCTACATTTTAGCGCGAATAACTGAAATAGAAACAAAGTTATAACGCGTATGAAAAGCTCTTGATAAATTTAATTTATATTTAATGCCGCTTTTTATATACTTTTCTACTAGGTCATCGGAGGTTTTACACTATCTATTTGCAGATTCTTTTTAGCCATGCCACGTCGAAGCGTGGAATTAATAAGTCATTTGCCCTTCATAGATTTAACATGGACTGTGGAGCGCTCAGAGAAATATTAGATGACCCGTTGCTAGTTATTAAGTTACGTAACTCGCTTTGCGCGGATAATGACTTTTTTCAGACAGCGATTCGCGAATCCGGAGCACAATTATCTTTCCGATGATGACATTTACTTTGCAGTGAACGATATGCCGGTTGGCCGATAAATTTGTTTTTCTCCTCTGTTATGTAGCCCAGCAAATACGCGTGCTGTCGGTCACAAATTGTCAAGTTGCGGTGTTATCCGTCAGCACGGGGAATATGCCGCATGTCGGTTAAAGAGCACGTTGAAAATAATTACGAGTACAAATAGACTGTAAAGCGAAAGTGCGAAATGTGAAAAATTACGAAAAGAATAAATCATAGAAACGTAAAGCTTGTAAAGCAATAGCTGCGCGCGTCACAATGATACAACGCGCTACAATAATGCTGCAACCTTTACATTGTGCAGATGAGATCGTTCGAAATCGGAGGAATCATTAGTTTGTTCTTTCTCGCAGCTCTCCCTCCGCTACCTTCTCGTTTACTCTTTTTTTTTTTTATCAGATCTCAATCGTATAACTGTATCTTTAAATTCCGAAAGTGCGCATTGTTTTTTTTTTTTTTTTTTTCGAAAAGAAACAAGCTACATGAGATTGCGGTACTCGTTATCACGCAACGTAAAGTATCCGATAGAAAGCAGGTGAGGATAGAATGTAATTTGGACATTTTCAGATGTCCTTGACACGTGTACGATAGTGGACGACAAAAAATTCATCGCTCCAGGGAAAAAAATTTCTCTCAGATTCGTCCAGTTCACGCGTTATTTTTTTCGCGCGGAGAGACCGGAGCATCTCACGTGTGTATTACGTCTCTCGAGCAATCCCGGCGGTCCTCGCCCACACGATCTACCCGCTGTTCGATAAGTGGCGACTCCGCGGCGTCACGTCCCGAACGTCACGCAACGCGAAATCGGCGTCGGCCAAGTGGCGAATTCGTACACCACTTGACCCAACGCGTCGCAAATAACCTAACCTCTTTCTTCACGGAGGTGGCAGAGGTGGTGGTGAAGGTGGTGGTGCCGGCAACGGCGGCGGTGGTTGCTGTCGCGACGCCGCCGCCGACCGGCGACCGGAAAAGGGCGCGATCCCAACGAGGTTCAATCTCCGATGCCAAAGGTACGGAAAAATGCACCTTACGGTACCGAGTTGCCAGTAAAAACTTAGACATCTCATTTTCGCACGTTTCAGACATCGAATACTGAACTCATCGAGGGTGCATGGCGTTTTCGGTGTCTACTTAGCGAACGCGAACAAGGGGGAAGTCAAATCCTACTTTTGTTCATCGTCCATCGACATGACCGCGTCTTCAGATAGATAGATAGATAGATAGATAGATAGATAGATAGAGAGAGAGAGAGAGAGAGAGAGAGAGAGAGAGAGAGAGAGAGAGAGAGAGAGAGAGAGAGAGAGAGAGAGAGAGAGAGAGAGAGAGAGACTTATTTTTAATTGGTCCACGGCCGTCTCCTCGACCTCGGAGCCGATCGATCTACCCTTACTTGGTGCGGAAAACGCGCGCTTCGTCGCGACGATTCTTAAAGCGAGCGTACGTGCACAGTGTCTGTGTTTCTTTGCTGCAGCGCGAGATCCTGTTACGTTTCACAAAATTACACGCAAACTTCTCGAAGCATTCGTGTCGACGGTCCGCGACTTACTGACGGATTATGGAGTAAAACGGAAGGAGGGAAAGGGAAAAAGACCGCAGCATGCGTGCGTTTGGCACCGGTTCACGCGGTCGCGTTCAGGATGGTAGGGAGGGCCAGTGGCGCATTTAGATAGCTCGGTCGCCCTACGCCGAACTTCTTTCATGACCTGGCAAATCTTCGAGCGAGTAGAGAAATATAGGCCCTACTGAAACCGAGACCAAGATAATCTCCAACGAGGAGACTTGTCAACACCTGCAACGATAATTCAAAGTCAAGATGCAGATCGCGGTTGTATTCAATTCAATCACAATATTGATCTCGCTTATTCTTATTGTTATTTACGGGCTACAAGTGAATATCTTTTGTTTGTGCGGGCGTAAAGTAAGCCTTCTTCAGCTTACTGTTTCTTTGACTGTTAGTCGTCCAGAACACCTTTCAATAAGTACACTGATTGTCAGCAAGAAGAAGAACGCGTCATTGACTACCCAAACGAAAAGTATTCTCTCGTTCTATTAGCGGTAGTACGATGGATTTTATGAACATGTTTGTAGAGAAGTGCGAATCAAGAATTTTCATGTCGAATCGAATCAAATCGTATCTCATTTTTTAAATTCGAATTCGAATCGAATCTATGAAATTTCACTCGAATTCGAATCGAGTCATCAAAAAATTTAACATGACTATTAAACATGGAAATAATGATGGAAGACTTTAATATGAAAGGGAATATTGATATTGTAATATCATCTTAAAGCAAAATATATATTTAAATATTTAAAGTAATTTATAATTAAGTTATTAATTATAAGTTAAGTTAATTACAAATTGAGGGTTTAAACATGCAGGCCCGTTTTGTAGCTGATGCGCGCAAACGCTAATGTATTTCATTCATATTCGAGTCTTCGCGATTCGAAATTTTCGAATTATTCGGATTCAAATCGAATCGAATTACATTAGATTCAATTCGATTCGTTTCGTTTCGAATTCGAATAGTTCGCACATCTCTACATGTTTGCCAATGCTGCGAGAAGTTTTACTTCGCAGTAATTTCTTCATGTTTGTTATCGTTTTTATGTATATTATATATATATATATATATATATATATATATATATGACATAATTTAGAAATTTAAATAAGATCGTTTATATATATATATATATATATATATATATATATATTGTATATAGACAGAGTCAAAGTTACGTATATCACATGCGTCAAATTACGCTGATTGTTTCGTAAAGAAGAAAACAAATGCAATCGATTGTAAAAATTGATAAGAGAGCTCATGCAAACTCGTTCCATAACTCAATTTAAATTTCAAACTTCGGCCGGGCGTGCGAGGCATTTGAAGTTCCACTGGACAGTTCCGCTAGAAACAGTCGGCAATCGTACATAACGGAAGAAAACAAGACGTATACAGAGCGTTAAATCAGTGCGCTACGTTCATCGCGGTAACATATATCAAGAGAGCGAAGAGACGACAGTAACTTTCCAATTTTTGAAGTCGGCTTTCGCGGGAATAAAGTCTTGTGCAAGAGGATTTTTTACAATCTTCTTTTCTGACATCATTCACGCGTAATACTACGAAATATCATGTATGTGTCACCATTAAAAAGGAGTATGCGACTTACCAAATTCCATATCGTTAAGTACTTGAGTTGTCCGGGATCAAAACTTTGGAACTTTTTTTCTAGGTGTGGGATGCGTAACATGAAGAAGGCGTAGTATAGCGTGAAGCCGTACATCATCACATTTATCAAATGGGCGAAAGTATTGAGAACGTGTGCCATCTCGTTGAGATTCTGTCGAGTCACAATGCAAATGCATCAGCGCAACTTATTAACCAAAAGATCAACGCTAAGAAAATGAAATACCTTTTTATTATATTTCCTCATTTTCCAGAGTAAAAGTTATACAATTATATATACCAAAGTCTTAACAATTGAAGAGATCGTTTGGATAAAATCTTGAGACATGATTACAAATAACTGTAATCATGTAATTAAATTTGACATAACGATAGCCTGACAAAATTCTATCAGAAATGATAATTAAATAGACATAGTTGAATCAACAAACTTTTGATGATATGTACCTTGTTTCTTTCACGTCAATTTCGGTAAACACGAGATAAGAGCTTTTTAAAGAGGATCTCATCGCAAGTTCTCGACTCGACGATATCTCTCCCGCGGTTTTCAATGACAACGCAACAACGCGTATATCGCTCTAATCGTGCAGCCACGGAATGTACATGCTGATACACATCTAAGGCTTCGACTACACGGCTGGAGGAATATCTGGTGTAAAAGAAACCGGTTGTAGAGAGAGAACTACAGAATCTCTTTGCACTGTCACGGGCGACTACAAAGCGACGAAGCGACACAATTTCCGCTCGTAAACTTTGATATCTCCGTATTTTGACAATGAATACACGTGAATTTTAATCACTTGGTGGTTTCACTGGCCGTTATACAAATGATGAGACCTTGACACAGAGCAAGTAACCATTAATTTTAATAATGCCTCATATGATAATGAGACTATAATAGGCTCGCTCGTGTTTCTGATTGTCGCACTTGATCGGTAGAATTATTTTTCCCAACGGATGCTCGTGTTTGCTCAAGAAAAGAGAATATTTCATCAACATCTTTCAAATCAAATTCGCTAAAGATCTTTGCCGGATCTCTTAGACTCTTCGGCGGCTTTTCAGTACGATATTGTTATAACGTGAAACATTTGTTGAAGAAAAGAAGAAAACAAAGCAGAAGAAAAAACGATAACTCTTGCCCGAACGGCTTCTCGTTTTCTCTCTCTCTCTCTCTCTCTCTCTCTCTCTCTCGATACTATTTTTACCTTTATAAATTGCCCGAATCGCGAATTGAATGAAAAAGAGAAAGAATACACTCGATTTTTCGCGTGATTGCCTGCAGCTAACCAACGTAATAAAAGTATCTGACTTTTTGTGCGCGACGATTTGATTGGCCCGGAATAATATTCAGCTTGATTTACCTCGTCGTCACACTGTCGTTGACAATGACCGTGGTTGTGTGTTAGATCGTGATGCCACTGGTCATCCAAGTGAATCGAGTACACGGATCGACAGATCCACGTCGACTATCGGGAACGGGTCGTACGAACACGCGAGCTGGCGTACTGGCGCACACTATTAAGAATTCTATCGCAAATCGTCGATGTGTATGTAACAATAACAGTTATCAGCATGCCGTTTACGTTGATATAGTTGCTTATAATTAAACGAGTGGGCGCAGATAGGTCACGATACGATGACTTGGCCAGAATGCTCCATGATAACCGCAAGTTTATCAAGGCGCGATAATGCACGTTCTCGATCGACGATTCACGAGTGCAGCATATAAACGTAGTAGATGTGGCGACGATGACGCGCCGTTACGACATTGACGGACGCACATCGAGAACAACAAGGATGGATGAATTCTCCTTTGCTCGCACGAATCGTTAGTGGAGCTCAGCGAGTGGAGCGCCATTGCACCAATGAAATGATCTGGAGGAAAAATGCTTTAAAAGTTTTGTATAATATGGGAGAAGGAGAGGGATCGTGATCTTGAGACGCGGGAATAAAACATACAGAACCACTCGAAGTATGAAAAACTTGAAACGACTGCGCGCTTGTAATAGTTACGTAAGTAAAATAATTGGGACAGTTTAGCGCCGTGTGTATAGTCTGCATGATATCGCGTCAATGAAAATCCAATACCCAATTCAATTGCCTATAGAGACACTCTCGTCAAATTTTATCTTCCAGATCCGGTCCGCTCGTATCAACATTAAGGCGAGCGAGAGACGATGATGAAACATATACGAGCGAAATTGTTGCGATGTATACGAGCGACATATCACAAGTCAGCACTATGATTGTGTGTAATATATTCGAGCATTCACTGCCGGATGTAAATGATACATTTTCTGCAAGAATAAAACAAGAACGCGATAATATATTGCAATATACGTGAAATGAATAAATATAGCATTACCATGATAATTCTCTGGCTTGCGCAGTTTATCATCGTATGTATATACCGATACGAAGCAGGAATAATGGAATCATTTTTGCAGCCTGACCGAGAAATCGATTGCGTTTAGAAAAGCAGAAGCTTCTCAAAAGTGCTAGAAATTTTTATAGAAAACAAGAAGAAATTGAGTGTAATACTTTTGCGTTTTTCGAATATCTTGTAGCCTGATACGATATATATTGCAAATATAATCAATATCGTATGTAATAATTTGCAATATATGTGATACACATTATGTTGTTGAAATATATTGCTGATGAGATTGTCAGAGATATATACACGTATCACGTGATCACACATGTTGTGTGATTTCATATGATACAAAATTTACATTTATTATCTTCTTCTGGAATATTTATCACATTTCTATTATCTATTTTCTTTGATGGTGGTATCGAGATATTTATGATGTATCGTATCAGTTTGAAAATTCAACGATGTTACGCGTATTTTTTGTCATTAAAGATAATTATAATTGATTTAAAAACTCTTAATCTATTTTATCTCTAATTTTTCATGGCGTGTGTTATGGAGAAGGTAGTGCGTGTTTCTGCAAATTAAAGTTGGATTTTAATTTACGTACAGAATATACGGGTGCAGGTAAGGCTTATGAAACATCAACTTTTTAATCACGTAGAATGTATTAGTAATAAAGGGAAGACACGAATAATAAAATAAGCACCCGCGATAATTTTCGGAATAATTTACATGCATAACTGACAATCTATATTTACTAACTGCAATAAATATGATCAAGATACAAGAGCCTGCAGCACTGTACTATATTGGATTTTACTATTTTTTATACGTATCAATGATATGAATGTTACAGAGAGGTAAAATGAGAAAAACAATGACCCGTGCCACTTTCAGAACACTTGAGAAGAAGTCTGCGTGGTTACAATGTACGCTTTGTATGCTTGCGCTTGCGATTATTTGCTCACATTATATAACACCTGACCGAAAGCTGAATGTCCAAAAGTTACCGCAAAAATGCTGCCGATCACTTTCGCAACATCATCGTCATCGCCGTCGTAATTGTGCAACACACACACACACACACCAGATCCAATAGCGCTGACCGAGACGGTTGATCGAACCGGTTCAAATGGCGTCAAGGACAGGAAGTTAAGAATTTTTTCACAGAGGGCGTCATCAGACAGATTTAACTTTTGCAGTCGACAATATAGAAAACGTAAGTGCAGGATTTCACGTTATTGACAATAGGAAAAGAGACATCTGTATTATTGCATAAGCTGATTACCGTTTTACTTCTAACGCTACCTTCTTATGCAGTTCAATATGTGTGTACCGTTAATAAGAGTTTATTATTTTTACAGACCTTTCCGACAAGATACCGAGGATGTCTAAAATATGTCACAATAGGACAGGTATTCTTGAGTTTGTCAAACTTACAAGGCAAGTTCTATCGTGAAATTTATTTTTCTAAAGTGAAATTTATTTTTCAAAATTCAAGCGGATCGTCGCGCGCGTTCCACGCATACGATCGAAATAGAATCTTATAACCTTTTAATCTCTCGACTTTTGATTTACTTAACGCGGCATTAACGGTAAAAGATACGAGAACGGCACTATCTCAAAACATACAGAATGATATGCAATGTACATTTAATGATATGCAAGGTAAATTTAACGATTACTTTTAGGCTTATTCTCAGGCGTATCAATGCGACATAAAACATAGATTAGGCGAAACCATGAACGCTCGTCTGATCTATTGAGTTGGCAACTAAGCGATTGCGGATTTTGTCGACAGATGGATTTTACACTTTCTTTTGTTTCGTTAACGTGTTCAACCTTGTACCTAACCTATATTTTTTTCTTATTGTTTGGACTTCTACCTTTCATTTAGTACAAAAATTAAAATATCGATTAGTTCTTTAGTTTTGTTTTTATCCCAATTTAAAAATGGAAGAGCAAGACGTGCACTTCAGACATATTTTATTATTATATATTATTTCCGAAAAGGCAAGAACGCATCGCAAGCACACAAGAAGTTATGTACCGTATATGGGAATGGACACTGCCTTGAAAGAAAGGCAGTGTCAGAATTGGTTTGCCAGATTTCGTTCTGGTGATTTTTCATTGAAAAATGCTCAACGATCTGGCCGTCCAGTTGAAGTCGATGAGACCCATATCAAGGCCATTATCGATTCAGATCGTCATAGCGCAACACGTGATATTGCAGAGAAGCTCAATGTATCGCGTACATGCATTGAAAAAAATTTAAAAAAGCAAATTTAAAATTTTGAATTTTCATTCTTACTTAAAATCCGCAATCACTTAGTTGCCAACCCAATATATCGAATACATCGACGTCAAGAAATATTCAAACATGAGAGTCTTCTTTCTCCCTATCGATTCTCTGCATTGCCAGATGGTCATTTTTACCTGCTCGCCAAGCGAGCTTGCTGCCTCGTCGTAGTCACGGCCCTGAAGAACGGTCATTTCATCGTTATTCATCGAGCGGCGCCTCTACTCACGGTCGAACCGGCGGTGTCACGTTCTCCGCGAACTCGCGGTGTGCTCGCCATTTCGAATCGTCAGTTTCGCGCCGGACGTTTCGCGCGTCGTTTCTTCTTCGCGAAATCAGCGATTGATCGGACTCGCTCGCAGATTTCGCGAACGAGATATGACGCGAAATCCAATCGACGCTGTCGCGCTCGATAACCGTTAATCGAATCGTCCCGCGATCGTGAGAGCGCGTCCCCTGTTTTTTCTCATTTTGTGCGCTTCCTTTTGTGCTCGAGAAACCTGCCAGCTGCGACGTGGCGACGACGAGTAAGGACAACCTACCAAGACAATTCGGATCTGTGCGGTACTTGTTTAGTTTTCTATAATCACATTTTACATGTGATGTGCGCGTGATTTTTTTTTTTTTTCATACTTTTAGCAGCCGCTTATCGCCTGCAACACTGCGCCTGCTCGAGCTATGAATAAATTAAACAAAATAACGCTGCTTATTCACGAGTCCTTGTGATAGATAGTAGACGATGTATGCGACAATATTTCTTGGTGTTTATATTCTCAAAGACATGTCGATCTTCGTTTATTGTCGCTCATCCGGACGGGATGTTAGCGAGAGAATTTTTGAAATTTGCGTATGTGCATGGAATTTAGAATGAGATTTTCGTGTACGCGACAGAGGGGAAACGCGACTCTGCTGTCCACGAACTGCTGTCCACGAACTGCTGACTGAGCGCGTTGTAAACCGACACGAAAATCGATCGATCGGCCTGTATTGCTGGCTGGTTACGTGAGTAATTTCGCGAGTTTTATCGCGGTGCTAATTTAACGAAGGCCGCGGACTATTTGTAGTTGTTGTTGTGATATGATAAACTGGCTCGCGCGCAATAAGTTGAGGCACATAACGAATTGTACAATTGTACGAATTGTAATATCAAAAAGTCACTGCTGTTTTCGTTTTTTACCGCTTTTCAAGTAGCACTCAGCCTCAGTCCGAAGAGGTTCCGGAAGAACCAGTGTTTCAAGCACTTTCCGACTCGTGCGGTATCACCTGGTCGATAGGACAGGTGAATCAGACGCGATAGATGGTACACGATTATCGTCATTTTTCTTGGAAGAAGAATTTGTATGAGAAGACGAGACATCTCCGTGCGAAGTTTCTGTCAAAATATGTCACTTTTATATACATGTACACGTTCTTGAATTTTTTGAGGAAACAACAAAGTTTTGTTCGGATTGTTCGGCCGCTTTTTCTTTTTTGCGTCTACTTCTTCGTCCTTGTATCCTTGTAGAATTTTGTATTTGCGAAAAATTGTGTTTGTACACGACTGGTCGTCGTCGACTGTGCACAGATCTCGTTGCCTTGTACTAATTATCAGTTTTTTACGCTCGAATATCGGACTCTCATTGCACGAGTATCGCATCGAAGGAACTGGTAATTTCTGTCGCTGCCATACTGCGTGCGTTTCTACCGTTACCGTTGCGCAACATCTTCCTCGGACGAGTTATGTACAGTATCGCAAACGGCGCGTGTATGAAAGTGCGTCTCAAACAAAGCGGAACTTTTATGCACGCGAGGGAAAGGAAGATGTTTGCGTATTCGCACATTCGCATAGAATTATGTCAGTCAAACCGGGAATCGTAACCGACGCCGAGTCGTTTTCACGAGTTTCGAGTTGTAGAGAGAGAGAGAGAGAGAGAGAGAGAGAGAGAGAGAGAGAGAGAGAGAGAGAGAGAGAGAGAGAGAGAGAGAGAGAGAGAGAGAGAGAGAGAGAAAGAAAGAGAGAGAGAGAGAGAGGGAGAGAGAGAGAGAGAGGGAGAGAAAAAGAAAAACATGACCCACTTGCATCACGACTTACGGACTGTCAGATTGAACGATAAGAGCGATCGCGGTGACTGGAGGATACGTTTATTTTTGCGTCGGTACATTCTGAGACATCGTGCGGGATAATTATACACGAATAACATTAATCTCATTCCTAATAACGAGATAGTCCAGCGACATTGAGAGGAACGCAAAAATTTGCAACTAATGGCACGTGTGAACTTACACGCGGTTGAGTCATAACATAAGTGCATACATCGCGTGTCCGAGTTAAGTAACAACAACGGAGTTATATCTCCGTAAACGTCGTGAATCTGTTTATTAGAATAATATAACTATTCAAAATTGTGTACGCGTATCGTATCTTTGCGTCGCAGATTATTACTCGGCAAGAGCAAATTCCGCTTGCTCCCTGATGAATTCGCGGTCTTTGACTATTTTTAAACGAAGTAGGATAAGCTGAGATCGGACGTTTCTGATTCGACTGTCTTGAGTTCCTCTTGAGTTATGCGAATAAATAAAGATACTCGCAGATGTCATAATGGGGTCGCAAAACACGAAAGGTCAAGGTACGCGCGATACAGAGAAAACGAAAGAGAGCGCAATACGTATTAATCAAGCAGGCATAGATTCGTCTTACGTAGGCTCTTTATCGTTGTTCATTTCGCGGTCGCTTCTTGTCCGTATTGTTTCGCTTATGACGACATGCGCGAAGGAATGCGAGCATCGTGCACTCGCGAAAAGAAACGGCGACAAAGGTTTTTTGCGTCTGCAGAGAGAGAGAGAGAGAGAGAAAGAGAGAGAGAGAGAGAGAGAGAGAGAGAGAGAGAAAGAGAGAGAGAGAGAGAGACGCGATGCTGCCGCGCGTGTTGCCATTGTTCAAGGAGGGAGCGAAAAAGCCGGATGGTAGACGTCTGACAATTTGCTACGTGCTCGCAGGCCTGTCAGATGCTGATACTAATTAATAAGTCCTCTAATATCGCGCCTCAAGGTTTTCTTCCATCGACTGACCCCTGCTCGATCGATTTGCGTATTGCGCTTCCGGGAGATCCTCCGGGAGATTCCAGTCCTCACCGTGTCCATCCGTATCTAAAAACATTCTACCAAACAGACAAGTGTGAATGAATTATTCATATTGTTGTGCGAGTAATATTATCCGGATTATTACCGTCATCGAACATTACTCAACTGCCGTCCAGTGGTGATATCGTGTAACTCGAGCGAGGACTTGTCGCAAACTTGTCAGCGTCTTCAAATAACTAATACTAAACAGATACAGTACACATTCAACGCGGGATTAGCGAGGCGACACTGAAACGAAATTGCTCAAACTTGTTCCTACATAATCTCTCTTGTTTTTACGAAGCACTCTCGACGATATCTACAAAGTATCTCTGCGGGTACAGCGAGAGGCTTTGCTTTCGAGTTCGACACAGACCCGCGTTATGATCGCATCTTGGTGAGGCCACAGCCTTGCCGAGAGTTGAATTTTTCGGTTGGCGGAAATCGAATAATACGCACGCTCGCTTTTTGGACAGGCAGGATCACAATAGCGGGTGCAGGGGGAACACGAAGCGCGGTGAGTCAGCCGAGTCCGGTAACCGGCTTCGCCCTCTCTTCTCTCCTCTCCTCTCCTCTCCTCTCCGCTCTTTCACTCATTCGCTGTCTCTCCCTCTCTTGTCTGGCCGTTCGACCAGAGTTCGTTCTCGCGAACTCTGTCAGTCCCGTTTCTTTTTTTCTCTCGTGCCGTAATCCCGGTATATACGATATATATATATATATATATATATATACCTGGCGAGCGGCGTCCCTCGCTCCGCGTCCTCTCTTCTTTCGGTCTCTTGTTTCCCAACACTCTGACACTTTCGAACGGATCGCGGCGCGGCGCGGCGCGGCGCGTCCAGTCCGGGTGACTTCATTGCGCGCGGTTCGCTCGGACGCGCAGGTGCATCTTGGCCGATTTCCTCCTCTTCCTCGTGTTTCTCCGCTCTTGCAGCTTCCCGAGCGATCCGGAAAGATCTTGAAGGATCGCCTGCGAGGACCCGCGAGAAGAGGCGCCCGCCGTAAGTATGATATACGGCGTACGTATGGTGTATCGCGCGCCACACTCTGCACCACATCCGCCTCGGGAGAAATCGAATCTCGTACAGTTTTAATATTCTTCAATTTTTCGGAGAAGCCTCCGTTCTCTCTCTCTCTCTCTCTCTCTCTCTCTCTCTCTGCCGGTCTACAATTTTCATCTCTTCTGCGATTTTAGGCCCAACTTCTCGTCACCTACAACTCGCGCGTCTTGCACACCTCTCTCAATTATACCTGCCCGTTGACGCAACGGCAATCAGCTTCGTAGAAACTCTGACTTGACAGAAAGAAATAAACGTGACAGAATTGGGCACATGGACCGAACTTGATCAGGGATAATGTATATGATGACATATCTATGAGATGTGGTCTGCACCGTATGAGGGAAAGACGAGAGCTGTAGACGAGAGTTTCCGATATTTGTTCGGTCGTTATACTCGATGGCGCGACTCGCTGTTTCTCCGAAATAATCGGCTCGGTTGCGTCGATGACTTACATGCTTGGAAAGCGTAAGATCGCAAGTCGATCGCTTGCTCGAAGGTCGTAAGTAACTTTCGCGAAATAATTGCCCGAACCGGTTGAAAGAACTCTCACATGACGCGCCTCGCTGTTAACACACAAGGACGGTTACCTATGAATCATTCTTAGGGCAATGCGCTGAGAGAGAGAGAGAGAGAGAGAGAGAGAGAGAGAGAGAGAGAGAGAGAGAGAGAGAGAGAGAGAGAGAGAGAGAGAGAGAGAGAGAGCATCAACATCTCCTCGGGTTCGTGCGAAAGTAACGAATCGCATGCAAACGACTCGATATGTATCTCTACTTTCAGTTGACCAGCACGTTTCGCATGTTGCAGCAGTTCGTTTTTACGCAATCACGATATTATTTGCTCGACTCCCTCCCAAACGTCGAAACTTATCGTAAACGTTTCTCACAATAAGCCTCGGTTACGCGAGTGTCTCTTTTCTTTTCTGCTGCTTTCGCAAATCGCTGTTATCGAACGTTACGAAAATGCACTTTGCACTTTTGCATAACGCTTAAAAGCGACGCGTTGCATAACACAAAACGGCGCTTACCGTTGCGACGCGCTCAACGTCGTACCGCGCGCGTCGCAACGATTAGCGTTACTTATTCGTAACTTATTCGCGCGTGTACGTTTTCAGATCGTTGGCGCACACCTGCGGAACCTTCAGCGGAACTGAAGAGAGAGAGAGAGAGAGAAAATAATGGCCGAGTACTGCGAGTACATGTGGGACCCCACGCGAGGTCACAATAGCGCTGCACTAGCGCGCAGCATTTACGAGGAGGAGGCGGCCAGATTCGATAAGCGCGACAAGAAACTGGCGATTAAAACCGTCAGAGCTATACTCCGAGAAATGCCGGATGTGGGTAAGACAAACGTGTGTGTGTGTGTGTGTACGTAAAGCGTAGCTAAAGTCAATTTATCGGGCGTCCACGGGCGTCCCATAAAGCCGCCGACGATATCTAGAGCAAAGTGTTTATACTGCGGTTTAGCGTGAAATTCGCGCGATTTAGCGGTGAGAAAAAAAGCTCGTTCAATGTGACGTACAGCCTGTCTTCTTCCCGCTCAAATGTTTCAATTCAATAAAACAACAATTTGTCACGCGACTCAACGCGATTTCAATGGAACGTGAAGGAAACTGCTCTGCACTGTCGGACTAACGGCAGGGATAACGCAACGGACAAAAGAAGCGGAAAGCGACGAGGTGGCTGGCCGGCAATTGATCAGTCGCGAGAGAAAAACTAAGAGTATATCTACCGAGTGCTTCCGGACGTTCGGAGTTATTACCAACGAGTTAACAAGTTAACGGTTCTGCGCTCGATCGTAAAAGCGAGCTTGAAGAGGAGAAAAAAAAGCGCCATCAATCGGGGGGGGGGGGGGGACGTGCGGAAGGATATTAAAATGTTCCGCGCCTTCCCGCGAATATCCGCGAATTCGAATTGCTTCCTGTTCTCTCGCGCTTCACAATGACCGGGCGCCTCCGCCCTGCTGTTGTTCTGTTCCTAGATCTGAAGCACTGCACGGACGAGTATATTACGCGTTTCTTACTCGCCCGGAAATATCGCACCGAACAGGCGGCCGCTCTGATAGTCGCTTATCAAGCGCAAATTACACATCGCCAGGATATCTTCGGCAACCTCACTGCCCGCGACCCAGCCTTGCAACGCGCGCTTCGCGCGGGCATACCGGGTGTCTTGCCCGCGCGCGACAGGTACGCACGCGACACGCTTTAATTCGTTTTCTTCTTTTACAATAAGAAAGCATTACTCGCGTCAGGGAGCAACGTACCGTAGCTTATTAACGCACTTATTCTTATCCTTCCCGCCCCGTTATCGCCACGTGGGGGCGTGGGGACGGGGGGCGCGGAAAGCGTCGTGATTAGCGCAAAGCCAAACACGAGATTGGTACGTAGAATTCTTTTAGCACGTGGGATTTTAGCACATAACCGCGCACCGCCACGCGGGCCAACACAGTCTCGCTCATGTCACTCGACGAATCGCTCGACGTAACAGAGCGCGACGGACGCGCTTACACTTATGACAGCTATTGTATAAATTTTACTTTACAATATCGATCTTCATTTTGTATTACGAATGAATGCAGGAAAGGCAGATGCGTGCTGGTTATTTTAGCGTCGCAATGGGACCCCATAGCCGTGCCCGCATTATCCGTTCAGCGAGCTATCTTCTTAGTTCTGGAAATACTTATTCAGGATCCTAGGAATCAGGTGCAACATTCATATCTAATAACCGTTATCGGACCGTTACTTTGGTCACTTCTTACGCCATTTGCGTAAATATAATATAATAATACAACGATGCGCGTGCGAACATGTTGTTCGTTTCATGCTGTGCCGTCATGCTGTGCGAGCGTGAAATCTAAAAAGAAAGAGAGAAAAATAGTTAAATATTTAGCATATATTTACTTTACCAATATGGAAGAGTCAAATTTCTCTCGAATTTCTCGAAAAGTAAAAGCACAACGCGGGGGGGGGGAGTGACAGAGATCAATATCCATCCAATCCGTGCTCAATATTTCATTCAGTTAAATCCGCGCGCACGGTCTAGACATCGCGTCTACTCTCAAGCCAGGACTATTACAAGCCGCCTTTAACGCTTAACGGACGACTTAGACTCTTTTCTGTTTTTTTTTTTCCAGCAATCCGGTTTCATCGCTGTGGTGGACTGGAGCGGATTCTCGTTACGGCAGGGTGGTGCACTGGGCGCAGCGGCTGTGCGAAATCTAATAGCTGCTCTACGTGGGCGATTTCCTGCTCGATTCAAAGCGATACACTTCCTTTCTGCGCCGTTGTACGTGCAGGCGACTTTGGCCCTGGTAAAGCCGTTTCTGGATGAGAAAACACGAAACAAGGTGAGACATTTATGAGGCACTTGTGAATACGCGCGAGGCGCGGCAATAATCTTAACTCCTCAATCCGTGGAAAACAAACAAAACGAAAGAATGTCAAAATAAAACGAAAGTCTCTATAAATTCATATCTCGCCGGGTGTACGCGGCTTATGAATTATCATCGTTGCTGTGGCGCTGGTTAGATAAGTGGCGAGCGCGCGAAAGGGTGTCGTTATCACGGCTCGTTTTGTAGATTTACCTTCATGGCAATAATCTCAGCACGCTCCACGAGCATCTGCCCACGGACATCCTGCCGGCGGAGCTCGGCGGAACGGGACCAGCCTTTAACCCAGGATTATGGGCCGAGCCGGTCATCCATTCCGCGATGAAAGAAGCCGAGCTCGCTGCCGCCGCCGCCGCCGCTGCCGCTGCCGCCGCCACCAAAAAGGGAAAAGAACATGTCGACGCGAACACGCGCGCACAAGAACCGGCGGACCTTCGGAACGACGGGTCGGAAACCGCAAACGGAAATCGTGAGAAGAACGACGGATCGAACGTCTCGACGAAGTCGCGAGACGACGCAAACGATGCAAAAACAGCCTTCAACAAGTCCAGCAGTCCCGTCGCGAGGCATTCCACCGGGAGGACAGGCGCGCAAGCGGACGTGGAACTGAACGTGATAAACAGGCGGACGAGCAATTACAGAGAGACGAGCGAGTCCGCGATGAAGAACGACGAGGACGACGGCGTCAGGGATCGATTAGTGCGCGTCGAGCGGATTAGTGACGGAAACGTGAACGAGACTCGGACGGGTCGAGACGAGTCGACGTTTCTCAACACGGAGACCGAGATCAACTCGAACGAGTTCGAGATAATATCCTCCAACCGACCAGCCAGCGAGAATAGCTCGTTGGACAATAGATCAGTCTTGATTGTCACCGGCAACACCGAAACGCCGTCGGAAGAAACGAATCTCATAACATAACGCTGACCTCCGTAAATCTAGATATTTGTAATATCTTATTACATTACCGGATGGTCATGCCTTTTCTCATGCTGAAGACACGTCTCTTTACTACATGCCAGAAACGGCCAGAATAATATCTCGGGATACCGCAATTTAATCGGCAACAGTAACAGCTTTTCTCACAGACCATTCTCTCTAGGCTGTAATCTAACGCGATGCTCGTTGATCGCAATTTTCACTTATATAGTCTTAGGTATACAATTTATTTATCAAACTATTTCGGTAATATTAAGTATGGCATCTGAGTTGACAAAAATAGAGAAGAAATGAAATTCCATGAAATTAATATTATGACAAATTTAGCTTCAAATGTGCGCCATAATTCTCTCGCTATACACATTTGGTTGACAAAATAGTTACAACCATTTCTGAAACTACGATACCTGCTTTCCTATTTATGCCAGGCAGCTCGTATTAATTGGCATCATAGGCGCTATACATAGACATGGACATTATGTCTATGTTATATAGATGTATACAGGCGAGGATCTCTATCTTGATTAAGAATTACTTCTATATATTTTGATATCAGAGATACACCTTGAAAATTGATTTTTTAAATTGCGATTTAAAAAATGGCCAAACAATGAGAGATCCTCTGAACTGCAAACATGTCACATACACACCACTTATAAGTGTGATTTTGAAATTGTGCCTCGTACTTAGCGGCGAAATAAATATTTTTAATGTATCGTTATCTATAGCTTTCCAAGTGACTTACATAAATGCTTTAGAAATAGCATATTTACCGATTGAAGTATGTAATTTTCTTGTATTGATTGAAGTATGTAATTTTATAGACAGGAGTGTTATATCTCAGACAAATATTGGAACTTATTCTTGCAATGATACAGCGCTTCGATTTCTTTTTATATATTTGCACGTATACTATATATAGTATATGATATTGAGAAATTTTTTTCGATTCGATTCGACTTTGCTTATCTCAGTCAGTATTTCGGTTTGCGAAGATATTCATGAATGAAATAATTTACGCCGTTCAACATGGTAATACTGAAAAAGTGAACGATGATTATGAAAAGGAAATACAATCATGTGACAAAATAATTTAATAAAAATTTATTTCGGTACATAAAATATATGTGTGTGTGTGTGTGTGTGTATATATATATAAATTCTCAACATCAATACATGTTTTAAATAACATCGGATGTTTTATCACATTACCAAAAGCACTCTGCTACCATCGGTGTGATTTCACATATATGTTACGTATGAAAGTAGAAAACTCTACATAGATGTCCAAGATATATACATACACGCACACACACACACACACATACATACATATATATATATATATATGTATGTATGTATATATGTATGTATGTATGTATGTATAAATATTGTGGCTCAACATAAATGGAGAAAGAGTATATTTATATACAAATATTCTTTCACATTTAGTGAACTCTTGTTGAGAACAACTTTCAGCATTCTTTCTTTTCCATATAAGAATACAAGTGCATGCTAAAATTAGCATTTTATATCGAATTTTTGTTTTTCAATACGAGTACAAATCAATCGCATCTCAACAGTGTAATAATACTTGTTGACACACTGTTCGCGATTTCAAATATTTCTATTAAACAAGTATAGTTACACGATTATGAAAAAAAGACAACTTATTCTACATTATTTCCTCCGATCTTCGTAAATGCAATAGTAACGTATCTTATTACAGTTACGGAATATATCAAGTATTGTAAGAAATTATATTTCGTATTAAATGCATGTTATATATGCGTGTTTACATGTATATATGCATAAGAGTTTGTACTTTACCTCGGTTCAACATCCGCGTCTGTCTGAAAAATCTTCGATACAAACGATATAATATTTTATATGAGAAAGCTGGCAGGGTTCAGTAAGGTGAGGCTTGATGCGAACGTCATTCAGTGAATTATTGTCTATGATGGTACTGTCGTTAAGCTACTATTGCTGGTGGTACCCAACCACCGAAACCTCGTTCCAATTCTTCCGCAATGGCGAGAGTCAGACGATCTTGGTAAAGTCCTCCTACGACCTGCGCAAAACGCGTCGTTAAAAGCACAAACTCCATCGTTAATTCTATTATAGAAATATATAACGAAAATTGTGCGTGTATATGTGCGCGCACCTGGATTCCAATGGGAAGCCCTTGCTTGTTCAATCCTAACGGACAAGCCGTAGCTGGTAGGCCCAATACATTAATGATCGCAGTATAGGAGAAGTTAAACGGCTTGATCAACGGTTCGTGATGCATCGGAGCTGCGGTTGGATGAGTCGGGTATAAGAACACGCCATCTTCTCCCAGAATATCCTAAAGAGATGCGAAAAATAAGGTAAAAAAGAATAATAACGTAGTGAAGTACAACGTTGAAACAACAATACGATACTCAAGTTAGTTTGACTATTATTACTTTGAACTCCTGAAACAGGTCCTTGCTCTCTTGCATGAGCTTAACGTGTTTCTCACTTCCGTATTTCATGCCACATTTCTCGAACATTGCAGTGAAAAGAGCGACTAAAGTGTGATCGCTCATAAAGAACGTCCATTTGACAAATTCCAACCAGATGTTAATGTGACCTCGCCTATTGGTTAACTCGTACGAAAAGTCTTTGTCGTCCTTGCACGTCATGTTCGCCAGCCACAAAGCCAAGCCCTTTCTGAACTTTTTAACATTTATTTTCGTGGCTTTAATATTGTGCGCTTTCTCAAAATAGTTCAACACTTGTCTCATGGTGGTTTTTATTTCAGGGTCCACGGGTGAGACTAGCCGCTGACCGCCGTCGTCCTCCATATAATAGATCTAAATTAAAAACAACAAAATTATTAATTTTACTCATCACTCGTGCGAAAGTGCGAATTTGCGCGCAATGTAATGCAGGTTTGAACGATCGTTGAAGAAATTAATCAGAGATTTATGTTACTTCGACTTGCCTTGATTCGTGAAACGTCCACTTTTTGATCCAGATTTAGCAAGTCGTTTTTCTTATCTACAAGAACTTTCAAAGTCAACGTCATGTCATGCGCGAATCTACACATTGGTCCAATGGCGAGTAATTGGTCTTGGTCATCACTGTGTGCACTAGGATATTGACCATCATTGGAGACCACTCCTACAATAAAAATACATTTCCGCAACGCGTAAGTAATAAGGAATATATGCGCGAGCCAAATTTTCAATCTTTCTTACCACTCACCCTTAGATGGCTTGTGGCCAAATATGCCGTTGAAGAACGCTGGCATACGGATGGAACCGCCGATATCCGAGCCAATTCCAAGAGGCGATCCAGCTGCTGCTTGTATACAACCTTCACCACCCGAGGAACCACCCACAATACATCTTGGGGGAAAAAAAAAAAAAAAAAAGTCGGATTATGTTGAAGTAAAAGATAAGAGCGACAACATTATTGTCCGAGACTGAAATCTTGGATTCATCAATTTGGATAACATCTATTTGATTCGACAGCGTGGTTTTTCGATAACTGAGAAATCTCCATACATAACACATTTTTGTTTGAAGCGTCGTGATATACATACATCGTACTACGTGATACGATGATGTAACATGCTATATACCTGGTGTTGTAGGGATTCTTAGTAGTGCCGAACAGGCAGTTGCTGCTCTCCCACCACATCGCCAATTCTGAAACATTTGTCAGTGCCAGAGGTATAGCTCCAGCTGACCTCATTAACTCTATCGCTTTTGCATCTCTATCGACGGCGACGTTCTTGCGTGCGACGAGACCAGCCGTTTGACACATGCTCGCAACGGCGATGCAGTCCTATAATACCATTATTAAATTTTCTTTGCAGTTCTATCTTCGTAATAGCTCGAGAAGCAATTATAATCATGTTATTTCGTTAACACAAGACAAGAAGATACGAGAGGTGGTTATGTAATTTATCATCAATGGTGAAATCAAATGAAGTTGAAAGTTAACAAGAATAAAATGTTACCTTGGTCGTGAAAGGCACGCCAAACAATGGTTTCTCTTTCTCTAAGAATTCTACGGACGGAGCGTCTTGAGATTTCAATAGTTCGTCGCACTTTCTCGCGTCTTTGAGAGCTTCTTCGAAACGGTCTGCAACTATGCAGTTGAGTATCGGCTGGATCTCCTTTATTCTTTCTATATATGAAGATACCATATCTTCTGAAGTTAACTGTAAACAATAACAAGTATACAATAACAATAACAACATATATATATATATATATATATGTATATATGTAATAATGTGATAAAGTTCGTCTTTTACACCAAGACGTTTCCATTAATTTACAAAGATTTATTTTTCGCAATTATTTAGATTGGTTCATCGTTATATCTCTCAAACTAATGTAACTGATTAAAAAGAAGAAAGGTGAAAAACGTAATTTTCGCAGAACTCGATTTGTTATCTCTTAGATAATAATACAATACCGTTGTGCCAAGCATGCCAATCTGAATGATCGTGCAAAACAGAATAAAATCTCGTTGTACTTATCAGATTTAATGGGAAGAGATCATAATATCGATGAGTGGATAAATTGAAACTTCGTATTAAGTCCCGAGGATTTCGCTGTAATTTGCTAAACATTGAAAAATAAACAAAGGGACTCACTTGTCTGGTTCGTATTTTCAACGCCAAAGTTGATGCGCTGTGCAATAGAGTCAAGTCTTTAATCGGCGGTTGGATTTTCGCCGGTCCTTTCACGTAAGCGACAAACAAGAATACTCCTCTTGCGATTAGCTCGAACAGGCGGTGAAACACGCCCAAGAGTTGCCTGATTCGCATCTTGTTGTTCTGCGTTTTCTTCTCCGTCGACATATACCTGTCGAAGAAAAATATCCATCTGCTTATATATACAAAACATTTGCATTGAGCAAAACATTGCAAGAGAGTGAATATTTTTATACAAAAATATGTTCGGTGAATATTCATTTAAATTTAAATTAATTAAAGTGTGTTGTAAATACTCTTGCTTCGTTACATATATCTGTTTGAATATTAATTCGAGCGTCGTTATATAAATCATCTTCCCACATTTAAATGAGAAAATAATCTGCCCATGAATATGCTAAAGTTTGAGTTTACTCGCGATATATCGCATAAGAAGTATTTTTTATATTTGCCTTTTTTATATATGCCTTCGCGCAGAAACTGTAAATTTGCACATACTTGAACATGGGAATAATTTAGCAAAACTATGTGCGTACATTTCCATAGCATCGACTCTATTATAAAATTGATGTTGCACGGTATAAAAGTGATGTTGCACTATTCGCAGTCTAGTATTGTTTCATATTAACTATAGAGATTATCTCACACACACACACACACACACACACACACATATATATATATATATATATGCGAGCATGTTCGATAACATATCGTAGTATGATGTAAAACCCATTGCATTATGGCTTCCTCGTAAGTAAATGGTATATATGTAGTTTGTCACGTTTGTATTATGAGATCACTCAGCAAACACATTACGGAACGTGTCATGTTCGAGCGTAGCAACAAATTTATCTTCACAACACGTATCGTATTGAGAGATGAATGAAGTTGAGATCGCGACAAGAATCGTAACTACGCAATAGGACGAAACGAAATTTTTTACTTCCTCGTACGTGGTTACAAAATTAAAGAGAAGATAAATAAAAAACGAAACGATTAAAAAAAGCAATAAATAAATATTGAAGTTGGGAAAATCTTCTTTCTTCGAACCTATACTTGAGCTATTAGAGTTTACAGGGAAGGAATAAAATTTTGAGTCGAAACAAAATTGAAAGTTTGGGTGAAATTTCGTTGAATGCACACATCAGAAACATGAACCCGTGAGAAACGACGTAATATATTGTAATTGTGTGTTCGCGTTATGTGCGGTCGCATCTCTGCGACGATAATTAAACCGATACGTTGGAAATAAATAAAAAGCGCGTAATAGATAAGTGATGAAACGCGAATCTCATTACATAGCAATCGCATTGTTATACGCCGGTGTGTGTGTGTGTGTGTGTGTGTATGTGTGTGTGCGTGTTGCGTGCGCGTGCGTGTGTGCAGGGCGAGAATTCCAGAATGGTACACGCTTACGCACTTATCGTGACAGCAGACAGCCATTAATGATGTAATCATGGAATTACGTGTCAAGGCTGACGGAGAACAATATAAGCTCGCGAAGCTTATTTTAAACAGCTTTATGAATAATACAACCAACAGAGCAAGCGTGTGCATTTGCGTCACGGTATTAGTATAAAAATAGAAAACGGTTCAACGGAAAAGATTCTCAGAGTACACATCGAATTGTGTTCGAAATTTTGTTTCACAGATCTCATTATGTACTAACGAGAGACCCGAGATTTATCGAGCAGTCTAATAAACTCTTGCTTAATTTCCTTCATCATCTACTAGTTTTTGCTATCGTTTCTGAACAGATAAATTAACGCTTCGTTTCAATAGCCAGTTATACGTCAGTATCAAAGTGCAGTTTCTTTTCTACATCGGAAAAAACTAAACAAAAAGTCGGACTTACTGATCTGTACTGACTGTAAAGAATACTTGTTGATCGTGTGCGTTCCGTATCACGCGCTTGGTCGCACGAGGTGATTTACATTCACATTTTGAATGTCAAAGTGCTTGACATGACAAGTGTTATTCGACGAATGCAAGGTTACTCGATGCAATCGCTCAAGATAGACGGTTATTGCCACGCAGAAGTGTACTGTTACACGCGAGAACGATGATAATACGATTGAAATCCAGCAATGAGACAAGCGGGATCTAACGCGTCGTGTCTTATCCAACATAACCAACATAACAGGATACGAATTCGAGATATATCCTATTCCTGCCGGCGAGTATACCGCGAGTATTACGCAGCGCAGTCTCCTGATAACAAGAACACGAGTACAGCGATAAGGATAATCATCAAATAGCTATGAGCTATGAGGACGGATGCATTGTTTGCCATTACGATGTGAATTCTTCATTAATCACGACTGTCATGACGGTCGATAAATTTGGAATGTAAATGCAACGTCCGACATTTGCAAGTCGGATTGCGAATTGCGCAATAAAAGCTTCGTCCACGCAACCTGAAAATAAACCAAATTCGTAATTGATATATTTCAATTTCGCGGCCGTCTCATCGTAAAGAGATATATTGACCAACAGATTTGACGTACGTTCGGGGGAAAAGTTATTAGCGCTATTTAACGCTACAAGCTGTTTGCGAAGCTGAATGGTAACGATAACAAGTAGTAATCCTTCCAAGGAGGTGTATTGGTAGTGTTGGCGTTTGCAAACGCCGTGAATATAAAAATGCTGTGATTTGCACATCTGTCATTGTACACAATTAACGGGCTACATCGTGTTTATTATTTCATTATTATTCGTGTATGTAGTAAACAATTGCGTTTGAATAAAATGTATATTCGGGACGGGCTAAAACTAAGAAGTTGTTTAAATTACAGAAACTACATTATAACGCAGCGACACTAATATGTTACGCTATTATTACTATTCGTGGAATTCTCCGTTACGTCGATTACACACTACAGCTTCACGAGCAATTTCACCAACGTTTACACTGATAACGTTAACAGCACCCACCCGAACGCATTCACGTTCGCGTAGCATAGCAGCCGCTATTTTTTTCGACAAGAGGATTAAAAACACCGAGGGACATTTGTGAAAAATGAAGCGCATCGATGCGGCCGCGATCGTTAAGGACCACTCGACTAATTTTTTTCGTTTCGCTCGTTGCATTTACGAAATCGCGGCATACACGAAGGGCATACATCGAATCAATAATTAGACAAAGTTAATTAAACGACGCTAGGTGCTCGTAATGGCCCGATGACATCGCCGACGATGAGAACACCGACAAAAACAACGCGTAATGCGAGGAATCGTGAAAAAACGGCTTGTACAAAATAGCACGTCGTTAGTGACGTAACTCCTTTCTCTCTCTCTCTCTCTCTCTCTCTCTCTCTCTCTCTCTCTCTCTCTCTCTCTCTCTCTCTCTCTCTCTCTCTCTCCCTCTCTCTCTCTCTCTCTCTCTCTCTCTCTCTCTCTCTCTCTCCTCTCTTCAGTTTGTCAATTCTCGGGAATATGTCGAGGCTAGCGAGCGGTCCGATTATCGTCCATGGAAATGACGCCGGTTAGAAGGATAGCCAACACACCTAACCAAGCTCGCAGGTAATTCGGAACCATCGGAATCATCGTAGAAACGAGTTCTCCCAATTGCCTGAGATAATTAATTCATTTATTCGTATTCGTCAGTCGTCGGTACATAACACGGTAATTATCTCGCGCGCTTATCGAAAAAACTCCGGCGAGACCGGCACAGCTAGGTACTTCCGTTTCCCAAAAGTTATTATTTTCAAAAACCGTTTTTTTCGCATGATCAATTCCCTCGTAATTTCTCAGAAGACGCTCGCTCGCGTTCCGAGAGCGAGATATCAACGTGCGATATAAGTCGCACGCACCTGTGCGCATCGATTGTCCAAAAGATATCTCAGGCGTGTTCACGCCTGAATCGAGTCACGCCTGAAAGGCCGGGCGGCGATCGAAAAAAAAAAAAAAAAAAAGGAAGAGTAACGTTGCACGTTCGTGAGGTAACCTACGAAACATACTCACAGAGACGAGAATACGCCAAAGTCGCAGACTTTGCGATGATTTCACTCTCCGTGGATCCCGTGAGATGAATCAGAGGGAGCAAACAGTTCACCGGTGAGCGAGCGATTGAAACCGGCGATCACTCGACGGGTCTATCTATATTGTGCGATTCTTTATCTCTCCCTCTCCTGCACACTCCGCCGCGCCGTTCTCTCGGTGCGTGTCGTTCGGCGAAAAGACGCGTGTCCACTGTTGAAATTTCCGACTTCCGAGCAGTCGAGCACCGCCGTCAGCCGTCTCGCGATGATCACGGCCCGCTTTTCGCAAGAGCGACGCGCAATTCGCCGAAAGACGGTTGAGAGTCCACCCACTCCTACCGGCGGCACATTTCACTCTGCTTTGCTTCGGCTCTTTCCGTGTAGCTCCGAATTGTCGCGAGTCCGGCATTGATAGACCTGCGTACAACTGACGTGTTACCTCGTCGGTGTAGCCTGCATACTACGTACGAACGTACCGCCATGTTCACGACTCACCACGCGACACAAAGCGAGGGCCGAGGCGAGGCGACTCCAGGAGCGGCCTTGGACGCACCGAGCCCACCGCACAGGTTTTGTTTCTCATCGTCGCGCGCGAAATATCTCGACGCCTACACACGGGGTATCTTTCAAGCAGTGTCTCTTGAATTCTAAAACTGTTCCTTCTCTCTGACCTCAACGACACAGCGAGGGGAGCAAGAATCTGTTATAGCGTCGTAACGTACATTAGTCAGTGTTCAGAGCGATGATCGTGCATTTATCTGTGTTTTTATTCAATGCATTTAATCGGAGCTTGTAAATACTCTTTGGACTTTTGACACGGGGGAATCTTAATCATCTTAATGAGGATAGATAATTACTCTAGTATTATCGACAGTATCTCGATAATTACATTTTTTTCATGATAAATATGGATAGGTTGATCCTCGTGACATATTTGTAGGCACCGATATTGTGCTCGGAGCAATTAAAAGATAAACAGAATCCTTCGAGACAATAAAAAATGGAGACGCATTCATAATGCGCGGGTGAAGTTAAGTTCTTGTCGCGCGTCGCTGCATGTTGCGTGAAGTTGGTTGCGAGGCGGTGTAGTCGATAAAGCATTCGACCTAACCTAACCTGTGCTCTGCTGCGAAACGTGGGCGAAACATCGTATCGTTGGTCTTTGGTGTTTTCGAGCATTTTGAAACCGTTTAACCCTTTCTGGTAAGACGTACACCTATGTTTATTGTTTATACAATATTGCATTCAGTACGTATTTTTGCAATCTAAAAACGTGGTCTACAATGACAGTAAGCAGTAAGAAGTAAGCGTAAGCGGTAAGAAATAAACCAATCGCAGTCGATTATGACAAAAATAATCAACTGTAGTTGGTCCATTTCTTACTGTTCACGCTTATTTCTTTTACTGCTTACGGCCATTGTAGACCACGCTTAAGCATAATAATTTTCTACTGAAGGTTGACATCCTCCCTCTCTCTCTCTCTCTCTCTCTCTATATATATATATATCGTCAGACGGCTAGACAAACATCCTAACTTAACCTAACCTAATCTAATCTTGTCATTTGGAAAAACACTCTAAGGGCAAGAGCACAGGCTTTTGCATAACACACAATACATAACGCGTGAGAGAATAAACCAATTATTGTAGTTTTCTTCATTTCCCTCCTCAAGACAGAAATGAAAAACTCTGATTGGTTGATTCTCTTATGCGTTGTGTATTATGCGTTATGCAGAAGTCTGTGCTCTGGCTCTAAGCGTGAACAGCAGTTTGCACAACGTACGTGGCATAAGCCAAGTAGGAGTGAAAACGCGCAAGTTAAACGAATGACATGTCTATTTTCAGATATGTTAAATTTGTAAAAGTTATCTCCAAGTTTTCTCGTAACAATGAAAAAGCTAAAACTAATTTTGCGTCGGATATTTATATGCAATTGCAATACAAAAAATTGGAATGTCACCTTTGCGATATAAACATATTTGTGTTAAAAATTATAAAGATTATAAAAGATAACATTGATTTCCGGCAATATACGGCGGCATATTATATTATATTCTCATCGACAGCTAGCGATAAGATTTCAGAGTTTTTATCGAGGAGGTCCAATGTTCATCTGTGCGAATACGAATATAAATCGCGAGATATTTTTGTGAGGGGATAATTGCTATTAATTAATATAAAATTTATATTGTGCGATAAATACAAAAAAAATTTTTAGATTTAGATGCATTTTGTTTATGTAGATAAGAGGCAATGGAATGTGTTTATTTTGTGAGAAAAATTTTATATTCACTTATATGCTGAGATTGCGCTTATTTGTTGAGATCATTGACTATATGCATTTGTGGGTAGATATGTTAAAAGTATTCTAATCGTTTTATGATCACAGATACTACCTTTATAACTGACTTTATCTCGAAAGAGCAATTCCCCCCTCCCCCCCTCGCCTCTCGTCCCTGAAATGAACTCTCTTCCATTGCTCGCTTCTGACAAGCATAAACAGTTATTATCTGATTAAGCAAAAAAAAGTGTACATCATTCATATTTGATATCCAAGAATAACTAGGAGGGGCAAAATCGATATTATCGACAATGAGTCAATGTTCTTTTATTTTCTTCTTTCTTTCATCTATGGTATAGAATGTCTGCTTTCTTTTCCTTTTTTTTTCTTTTTTTCCTTTTTAATTAAAATGCGATGCAGCGCATTAAAACGAATGAAACGTAAGATATCTCGTATAATATTTCAACTTACGTTGAAGCGTGTCAAAGTCAAACACCTGTGAGAAGAACATGCAGTCGAGTGTTTTTTCCGATGAACTTGTGCGCGGCACAAGTCCTGAATGTCGCGTCGCAGTCACTTGCCTCCTGATCACTCGACAAAAAGTGTTTAACAGTGGCTGTAATTTTGCCATTACTCTTCTCTTGTGCCGGCAAGGATGTCGCCTGCGAGCTCTTTTATATTACATGCACGAAAGCAGGGTCGAGATGTGGTCTTTCGGCGCCCTTAGCCGACTTTGCCGCACGCTTTTAATTTATACTTTAAAGGAAGTACCATTTCACGACGCACGAAAAATACATATATCAGGACATTTTTCATCTTTAATTTCTCTCTAAGAATGACGAAGAAATCTTTATATTCGTTTGTTTCGCTGAAAAAGATCGCTGAATATTTCTTGTTAAAAGATAACGTGGAACAAACATGTTTGAAACATTAGTAGTTTTGAATTAACATTAGGACCCCTTTGCAATTTCTTCTATGGTCGCGCCGGCTAAATCCGCGATATGCACATCGATATACATGGTTGAATCTAAAATATGTTACGTCGCAGTTGCTGAAGAACATCATAAAACACTGCTCACGGGGGGGAACTTTGTAGAGAAAGTAATTGAGAGAGCAAAGTAGCAAAGTAGTGAAATGCGTGCCGGCGGGTCTCGCTTTCTAAATTTGCGAACTGTGTAATGCGCGTTTGTCAGAGTGATTTCATCGTAATCGCGCGTGAAACAATGATACGCGAATTATTATGACGCTTATCTTGAAGAGTTTTTAATTTTAGAAAACATGACGCGTCATGTTTTCGTTTAAAAAAATTTAAGAGATTTCAGCGAATTTGACTCTCTTGTGTCATATTTTATACCCCGAATGTGTTCTTTATTCAAATATGTTATCTTTGTGCTTATAGCTACGATTAAAATAATTATCTTTATGAATTGTCTCCTCCGACACAGAGCGTCTGCATCATGAGGTCTTTAACGAGATGCATCTGACGAAGCGTAACACTTTTACCATTTCGAATCTTTCATATTCGAAACAACACTGATGGAATCGACGAAGAAAGGTCATCCTTCGGAAACTCCGTCGGGAGACCAGAATGAGGGAGAAGAGAAGCGTCAGAAGGATCCTTACGATACCGGCGATATACAAGAAAAGATGAAGAAGGTGGATGTAAAAACATTCTCGCCTACTAGCTTGTTGGCCAAAAACAGCCTAATGTTACCTACCGGACTCATCGGATCAAGCAAGGAAGAAGCGAAAGAAACGAAGAGTAAAACAGTGTCGTCCGCATCTGCTACCGGTAAGAATGTGATTTTGTTTCCCTGTTATTATTATTATTATTATTTCCCAAGATCAATCTCACAGCTGCCACTAACCTGTGTATGCTATATCATATATAAATTATATACCTTGAACATGAAGCGACAGTCTATTTTAGGATTTTATTGTATATTATTAATAGCTATAAAGAGAGAGAGTGTTTTAGTAAAAGATTTTGTAAAAGATATGTGATCTATAAAGTTTCACATGTGACGCGAAATGATTGAGTGTCCGACAATTGGTACATGTGTGTGTGATACGCGAGAATTTACATTTTTACGTTAGTTCTTTTCCGCCACCATATGTTTGGCCTTTAACGACCCGAGCGCGCGCGCGCGCGAGTCTTATTACTTCCTTCGAACAACACGCTCCGATGCATCCTACCGGATGATCAATAGCTCTTTCGTGTAACTTTTCTCCCGCCGATCTTTGTACAGCGCGGAGAACCGCGCTCTGACTGGAAAGATCCTGCGTGTTGAGCTGAGCGTCGTCCATCGCTACTATATTGATCTACCTGTCTCAGGGTTATATTCGGCCGCGTGTTTCAGCGCAGTACCCTCCGGTCCTTCACCACGAGATCACTCCCGCCTACCGGGATCTCTCCCGCTTTCGTTCGGGCTCACGCGAATAATCGTGTTGTCGCATCGCAATCTCGGTTCGTTGTTCATCAGTTGAACAAATATCGCTGTTATCTGTTCGGATAACGCGAGACCACGAGTCATTTCTTTTTTGGGTGCTCACTCGCTTGGGTGTCAAGTGAACGTTGTCAGGTTAATCACGCTGACTCATGGCGCGTCGTTTCGTACATAATTAACAATTCTCCTCGTATCGGGACGACGAGTCCCGATTGTGACTCAAACCATAGATAGTATGCATTGAGTCGTAACTGTCCAACTCGAGCAGCGTCGTTAAGACAGTGGAGCGAGTTCATTTTACACAACTGTGTGTTTCCTTATTAATTTCCTTATTAATTGACCAATCGAGTTTAACAAGATACAATAACAACGCCCTCGGCGCTATAATCGCGTAAAGTTTCACGGTAACCAAGTTGAGATTAAAATTCCGTTAACATATTGATTTGGTCAAAATTCACTAAAAAAAATCGACAAAACTCAGACAAATACTCAGACACCGGATATCTCTCGTTGGAGTCAGAGACAGAGATATCAAAAAGATTGTGCGTGTAATAAATGTCAGATATTCAGGATGCAAATTTTGATTTTTGAACGATGACGAGTGATTGCAGGAAATTGATTAAAGTCAGATTTGCATCAAGTCGTAAATTGGCCGATTGCTGTAGTCGTGCGTGTATTTCATTCGGTGGTAATTGATCTTAATTGCTACATAATGGTCATTGATGTACTTTGTCCAGTATGCACATACAATATCGTTTATATCGAATGTACGCAGGTACGAGAGACCCTGTATTACCTGTATCATTATTATACCTTGGACGTTCCATAATTAGAGATTGAGATATTGCGTCTCTCAAATTATGAGCTTTAAAGCAGAGACTTTTTCGCTTACTGTTTTTTGCCTCTTCATCTCGTTTCGTATTTTGGATCTGTTTGGAAAAATTGAATGCTAATGGATCAGGATAGATCAGGAAGAACTTGTTACGAGTTTGATAATATTTTGAAAACTCTTATCGATTTCGTCTTTTACGGAGCAGCTGCGAGAATGATCGTGTCTCTGCAAATTTCGTCGTTTCGATGAGAAAATGCCGCGATGCTGCGGCGCTCCTTTAATTTCCGCCGCGGATGGCAACGGGTCTCCGCAGAGTCTTGGTTTGCAGATCCAGGACGGTTAGTAATTAATGTAATTGCCAATTAATCCATTTTTACGATCGCGTTTACGTGCACGCACACGTGCTCGTTCTTTTGCTCTCAATTTGTACAGTGATGCGTAGATAATTAGAAACGAATGGTGGATTAGAGGTGAACTGTATTTTTCTGGTATTAGCATGGCAGATAAAAGTTACGTTAATCTACTTATAAAATGTTTGTTAAAATTAAAAATACAATTAAAAATATGAAAATATAAGTGTTGTAAAATTGTAATCATAGCGACTAAAAGCTTGAATTGAAATCAAATTTGAATTTGAAAAGACATTTGCCATGATAATTTGATAAATTTGAGGAATGTCGGTTTACGAATTATATAAACATAGTACAAACAAACCTTTTTTCTTCGCATTTTGTGAGATAATAGTGACAAATATTCACGTTTGTTTTGTAGGAAACCCGCGAAACAAGACAGCGTTAGCACCGGGGCATAGTTTGATGGACTGGATCCGTCTTGGTAATTCGGGAGTCGATTTGACCGGAGTTGGTGGTGTATCACGAGTTGTAACATTATCCGAGCTTGCTAATCACAACAAGCAAACTGATGCTTGGATTGCGATCCGAGGTTCGTTTGCTTCCGCGTTTTATGCGCTGTCCGGCTGAGATTCTGTAGCGTTAATCGTCATTAACAAGTCGGAACGTTAAAGTGCGTGTAATTGCTATTTCACATTCGGCTTCGATTGCAGGAATCGTATTCAACGTAACGCGTTACATGGATTTTCATCCGGGTGGAGTCGACGAGTTGATGAGGGGTGTTGGGAAGGACGCCACGAAATTATTCGAAAACGTAAAATCTTGCGCTCCGAGTAACGCACTTTTAGTTTTCGCAACGGCATTCGGTTAAACGGTGATTATTTTTATGTACTTGTAGATCGTTAATTGCAGGTGCACGCTTGGGTGAATTATCAGAGCATTTTGCAAAAATGCATCGTAGGCAAGTTAAGTCGAGGCTCCTCGTCCGTCGCGTCGAGTGCTGCTGCTTCCTTGACGGAAAAGTCAGCCACAAACGCGAACAACTGTTCGTCCGTGACGTTGGGTTTTAGCAAAAGTTCCGCCGGTGAGTACCCGTTGTAACTGCTGCGCCGTATTGTGTTCTAGGTCATCTATATTTAGACAAGCATCGTTGAACTAACGAACGATGGATACTATTGGGTTATTACGGTAGTCCGTGTACGGATCTGCGTGCACAAGTGCGTTCGGTGTGCATAACCGAGCCGATTAACTTTTATCGTGTCGCACGACGATGATCGTCGTGCAAACTTTATTTACTTTCCTTTAAATATGCATGCAATATTCATACGCAACGATATTTAGCTGAAAGCTCTTTCGTTGTTTCAGCACCAAAAGCGGCCGAAGAAAACTTGTCGGACTTACCGAATATAAATATGAATTGGCGACAGACTTCCAATTCTATCACGCTTTTTTATCAAACCATGCACAACTATCCGGGAATGTATTATCAGCTGCAACGGTTGAGCGACTCGAAACTCATTTTTAGACTTATTTTAGAAAAACATATAATCACTCACGAACTCGAATTGATCGCAGACGTGGAATGGCCTCCAACTTGTAAGAGCAATTTCGAAACGATGCAGGTAAAATGCAGGTTGAATGAGCGAAAAAAGAAAATTATCAACATATTTATTACTGTTCCGTTGCTTTTGAGAAAGATTCTGTTCTCAATATACTCAAATGTGTGTTGCAGGTAGACTTTACGTTTACAAAGAGGATCAGAGAAGTTTGGAAATCTCAGGGAAAGTTACGGGAGGATACTTTGTCGAGAGGATCAGTGAACAAACGCACGTACAAAGAGTACGAAGTACTCAGTAATACATCCATTTGCAAATTAGTTAATTTATTGGTCTTACGTGCGAAAGACTCTTTAGAACTAATTCCTATTGGCAGACATATAGAAGTTAAAATGAATATCATGGGTAAATGTTAATATAGACATTTGTTTAATTTTATTAAGTGTCTACGTTGAGAAAAAAAGATTAAAATTTAAATGACATTAGTCATAAAGCTAATGCTACGACATGAAAGCTTGATTCACCAAAAGCAGATTTACACCGGAAATATCTTGCAAAGACAACTAACGTATTTGTCGTAGGAATGGAAGTGTCGAGATCATATACGCCTGTCCCACCGTGCCTTCATCCCGAAGATATGGCGCCAAATTACAAGCCGGATTGTATTTGCTTGATGATAAAGCGATATCCGAATGGTGCTCTTAGTCCGTCCATCACCACGTTACGACCTGGCCAAACCCTTACTATGAGCAATGGTTTAGGTGCCTTTGTAATCGAATCGTTCGATCGGTATCCTGTCATCCACATGTTGGCAGGTGGAACAGGTTTAACCGCGATGTTAGGGATAATTCAGCGAGCATTAGCGAGACGTAACGTGTGAGTGCAAGCATTTCAACGTTTTAATTTTTCGTACCAGGAATCGTAACGCAACCCTTCCTACTCCAGTTAGTTGATTATCATTGATCTGATTGACTTTTTTTTCTTCCTCTAGGAAACTAATCAATCTTTTAAACTTCAATAAGGACGAGGACAATATGTTTTACGTGTCGCAACTTGACAAGGTGTCTATGGAAAAGAAGTAAGTTTGCATGCACAGTGGAAATTAACGTGACGCATCCTAACGTGCTTTTCCTAAAGAAGAAGGGAAAACATGATTAAACTAGAGGAAAGCCAAAGCTAATATTTTAAACATTTGCTAGGTTTAAAGTTGCACATATCCTTTCGCAAGCGGGTGATAAATGGAAGGGTAAGCGCGGCGTCGTGTCCGATGAATTGTTGAAAGAATTGATTGGCGAGTATTCGTTAGATGGATGCATATTTACATGTGGACCAAAAGGATTCATGCTGTCTGCGAAAAAGTATGTAATACCTTAGTTTGTTAACAATTTATTTCACCGTACAGCATCTCTATATTTGAGTCTTTGGTAATCAGCCTCATGTCATTCTGTTGTAGGTGTATTCAGAAACTTGGTTGGGCATCTTACCAAATATACGAGTTCGACTCTTAGTCGCCTGCATTGAAAGTACGCGTGCCCAATATGTGTTACCTCCTTTTCAATAGAGCGCCTAACGAGAGACCAGAATTTGTACCTGTCGAACTACACCAATTTCAGTTAAGCGTTATTACAAAAGCCGTGATAACCTAGTGGACCGATTATCATTAACGTGTCACTAATCGATGTGTATTTTTCTGAAATTATGAAGATTTGTAAGCATACTTTTACCCCCATGTCCGCCCATAACGGCACTTTTTAGCTGCGATAAATTGTAATATTGTCCGTAAAGTAGATTTACATGATTTTACAGTTGTACGGCAGTGAGGAAATAGGAACAAACTATTACGCAATTTATAGATAGACAAAATGAGATATATCTCACTGTGAACTGGAAGACTGAGTTCTATCGGAAACATTGTATCGTAATTGTTAGAAGGAAATGTTTGATTATAAAGTTGATTATAAATTATGAAGTTTGATTATAAAGTAAAAACTCGACGTTGGATTTGAAATTTGGAAGTGGGGAGATTCGAGTGGTAACCACACTATTTTCTTAAATTTTACCAATTTTGCAATTGGCTGATTGAAAATATCCCTACTGTGCGTCACTACGATATAATAACAGTTGTCATCTATGTGTTTGATATCATGATATCACTTGGTGTCTTTCGGTGACAAATTAGACTGCGGTAAAAAGAAATAATTTGAATTTCATGTAGCGCATTAGAGTTGCACTCTTAGTGCGTCGGATGAGATGCATACTTTTCTTTAGGAAATTTCAAGCGTGTTTATACAGTAGAGCACACAATTGGCACAATTAAGCGGGCGCAGCATAGCGCGTAATATTCTGTCGATATTGTTTCCTCGATTATGACGTAGAATATATAATTTATTTTTGATAAGATGAGTGATCTCAAGCAAATAGGTATATATTATTTGTGTAAATATAATTACGATCGAGTGTATAGTTACTCTCTTCCCGAGAACAAATGTGCATTTATACATGTGTGTATATAGGTATGTATGCCAGTGTTAATTGAGAATAAATGAATATTGAATGGCTGAAACACCTGTGCATGTATTTCGATTGCATCTTCGAAGAAGCGAGAGATTAACTTTATCTTCCCGCAACCGTTAATTTGGATTTATTGGAGATTCACAATGTTGGTAATCGAAGTCTCTAAAGGTCTAAATAAATCAACATTTAACGTAATTTGATCGAATAATAGTTTTAACATCAATATTGTTTTGATTTTCATTCCGTCCGTTGGAGATAGGCGAGCTTTAAGAAGGATGCGCTCCCGCTTCGCGCTAAATTTCTTAAGTTGAAAAACTACCTCGGAGGATCTCGAGTGCATCGTAGACGGTGAGGATGTAAATTTTCACCTTCAATCTCTCTCTCTCTCTCTCTCTCTCTCTCTCTCTCTCTCTCTCTCTCTCTCCGAGAAGCTCTCGGCCTCGCCGACCCCCCCTCCCTTAATAATGTACATTGGAATATTTATCTAGGCAAGTCAGAAGAGAGAAGAAGACGAGAGAGCGTAATAACGTCTCGCTCGTCCTTCAACGAGCAGTTTTCACAAAAGGGCCTCGTCCGTTCGGCCGATAAGAGGAACTTTCCATAATGCAAAACTTTGAGGCCGGCTTAATTTTCCGGCGCCGTATACAGGAGTGCCTATTGATCGTGGTAAGTTCTTCCCCGCAATATGACGTAACGACATCACACAAACGGCAGCAAGATGAATGTCTTTTGGTCTCAGCGTCGTTGTCGTCGTCGCCGTCGGTTACGAAGAAAATTATGTCACGGGCTGCATACCGTCGTTGAGTCTCGATCGCTCGATTGTGTGACCCGGTACTTTCCGGTATCCTTCCCGTGTCTCCTTCTCGAGTAGATAGTTGCAAATTGCGCAAAAAGCCCGGGAACGTTTTAGCGACCGGCATAATCGCGGTTAGTTTGAAACTTGCCGACCTAAATAAGTACGTGACACGAGCGAGTTCCGTCGTTCGTGCTATTTCGTGTCGAAAGTGAAATCGCTAATTCGTGAGCGTTCAATGCTAACTCACGATTTGTAATCAGGCATTCTTGGATAAAGTAGGACGCGCCGCGTTATATATTTACAACGTGTTTATAAATCTGCGGGAAGAAAGGACCCGAGAGACGAGATAAATATCGTTTCGTAAGAACGTCTCACTTACACACCGCGCAATAAAACCTCGGTGCGCGAGCGAACGTGCTGAACGTGCTGAACGTGTATCTGAAAAATGCGTGCTGTATTGAAAATTAAAATTCCATACACTCGTGGTGGGAACGACTTTATCCCATATATCTCGTGCCCGCTGTGCGGCCATCAACATAGTTTGTCGAAATATTGTCGCGGCGAAGCACGCGAATGTAGAGTGCGAAGCACGCGCGGCCGGAGAAAGTGTGTGACCGGAAATATTCAGGCTTTTGTCGCTCTCGGAAAAATCTCCGACTCGGGGAGCTTTTTATCAGGAGCTTTATCAAAACAGCAGAACATCGAGTGATCGTCGTCGAGTCATCGTGTCGCCAGATATCTCGACCGATTGTTCTTTGAGATTTAGATCGAGAAATTATTTCTCACCTGGAAAATATGATGGTCTGCGATAATCGAACAACAATGCACCGCGGTGCAAGAAAACGGGGCGGCATTATTCGCAGTTTGCGGAATTGATCGCGCGTCCGTTCCTTTCGGCACGATCGGGGCCAAACGCAAGTGCAAGGGTAGTAGTACGAAGGTACTGCTTCGGCGAAAAAGTTCTTTTGTTTTACGAGCACGGGTACGTAAATACTTTGCTGACGGAACGGGGTTAGTCACGTAGCGAGTACGAGAAGTTTGCAGGTGATAGCGGCCAGAATGTCAGGAGGTGCAACAGTTTGTTATCGGCACATCGGTAAGCGCCGGTCGGGAAGCCTTTAGAAAGAGATAAATAAGTAGATAGACAAGCACGTTCACAGGTGCGTCCACTTGTCGATTTTAATTATTCAATTTGTCGCAATTATTTAATTTGCGACGAACTAAACGAGAGAGAAAAAGTCGTAGAGGGCGGGGAGGGGGGGGGGGAAGTTCTGTCCGCATACGGAGAATATACGTACGTATGTTTGACACACTCGAAGTATCTCTTCTACCTTCGCAGGACCTTTACCTCTAACTGGATAACGTCGATGCCTTAGCGCGATATCGCTAGCTGTGAATTGATATTTGCAGATAGATCCGTGAGAGGAGAACATGAATTTATCGCAACGCGGAATAGAAATCAGCACTCGGTTTGACATCCCGAAATACCTGCAAGAAAGTGCACTCGCATTTCTCTGGCTTTTCGCGAGTAGGAAGAAAATAGATCAGTGGGGGAAAAAAGGAAACATCGTCCCACAAACCACTCTTGCGTACTTGTACTTCTACGGAAACATTTATTAAGCCAGTTTTGCGATGAACTTCTGCTTCGTAATCGTAAGAGAAAGAAATGCTTGAATTTTCCATCTGGGGAAAAATTCCGCTCGCCAAGTCCATTTTCGAATTTCATTCTAGAGCGAAAGTAGTTTTGCGTAAATCGGCAAAGTAATCCAATAATTAGATAGAGACTGATGGTATGTGCGCATGGGTGAGTGCGATCGCTCGATAGATTAAAAAGTCGCGCTGGCTTCCTCACTGGTTTCACCTTGCTCGTCCAAGGTCCGTTTCCGAGGACTAACCTCGTAGGCGAACCTAATCCAATTTTACTTCTCCGCCATGTCATAAGTAGCGTCATAGATTAGAATGGAATGGCGGATTGTTAAGCTAGATCTAACTAATTCCTACTGTTGGAACAATCTGGTCTAACTCTCGTCTACGCCAGGGAGCAGTCAGTGTTACATCTAATCGCTCTGCTTGCTCCGAGACACGAGTTTTCCAACAAGCTCCGATTTATCCGCAAGTTCAATTTCCCTCTTTCTCACATGATTATGTTTGCGCCAGAATTTATTAGGTAGTGATATACGCAACATTTGCAACGTTGTATCTCTCTTGCTAACAATTATCGCAGTTATTTTACCCGTTAATAAATGTGTCAATTATCTCAAAATTTTGGACCTTAAGAAATTATCGTGTCACAGCAATAGTGCCGACGCCTGGTAAAGACGACGTTGCGTCACATTATGTCGCAATAATAGCTCGAGGTAATCAAGGGGAGGGTGAGGATTTCCGCGGTCAATAAAATTGATATAAATAATAAACGCGCGTTATATTACGAGACGATACGGCGTTCTAAAATATCAGTCTCAAAAGATTACTTCGCTTGGTGCGTAATTTTAGCGTATCTTCTGCTCGATATCGGCTCCCGGATATTGAACAGTGCCGGTAATAATCATAATCGAAATACTGAATATTTCGAGAACGACCTTTCCATACAATCGGAATATTTTAAAATTCCGTATAATCGGAAATACAGCCAATCTACTAAAATACAGGACACAATAACACGCGCGAGAGAAGGAGCGAGGAGATGACAGAGGGTTGAGAGAAAGAGAGAGAGAGAGAGAGAGAGAGACACGATAGAGACAGGAGAGGGAAGTAGTAGAGGAAGGGGCGGGGGGTAAGAGGAGGCGGAAGCGCGGAGGGTGAGTATAGAGGAAGGGGCTGAAAGAGTCTCGCGTGGGGGAACGACAGAGGGTGCGGATGTACCGTGCGGGCGGGCGGGATGGGGATGCTGCGAGAGAGCAGAGAGGTGTTTCAGTCGCGCGACGGCTCTCGCCCAGGCCGGTAGATTGAGAGGTGTTAAATGTTATCAGGGAATATCGTCGTTTCGAGCGCGCACTTTCGTCGCGCAATTTTTCCCGCGGCTTTCGTCGCAACGCGCACACGGTTGCCTCTTCTTTCCCTCATTCCCTCTCTCTCTCCCTCTCTTCCTTCACCCCTTTCTTTGTTCGCGTTAATATCCGCTTCTTTCTCGCGAGAGAGCAGGTACCCGCGAACAACCACCTGTGTCGTTGTCATCGTCGTCGCGAAGAGAGCGAACAACAGCCGTGAGAGGTAGCTCGCTTCGCGACAACTCGCCGCTCACTTCAGTTCCATTCGCGCCGTAGAACGCGACCATTTCGCGTGGAAAACGCCACTGCGTAAAATCGTTCTCGCGCGACCACCGTGACGATTAATCTCGGATTCAAGGTCTCTCGCCCGGAGAGGACTTTTTCTGCCTCCTGCTTCACCGGTCGACTCCGCCGCTCTCCAGGGGATGTAAATCCGACGAGCCCGGTCGCCAAGCAGAGAGCAGGGGATCATCGAGATCGCAGATACTGGGGGGGGGAGATCTTCTCAATGGCGGTAAGCAGTCTTGCGTATGTATGTTAATTTCGCGTCTTCCTGTTCGCTCTCGGAACGCTCCCGGGAGCGTGGTGTCGATTCGCGCGTACGGCAGATGGATTGATCTTGAACAAGGTCGAGAGGCAGAAAGTGAATGAGTGAGAAAGAGAAAGAAAGAGAGAAAGATGATTCGCACGGCGTTTTGACCTAACGGTACGACGCGTTTTTGCTCAAGCGCCGCGCGGCGCCAAATTTCGCCGCCGATATCGCGTGGATTCAAAAGAAGAAAAGGACTCGCCGTAGCTTACGTTGTACACATCGTACAACGTAAGCTACAGGTTAGTTTATACGGCTTGAATTTGGCTGCATTTGACTATAACAATAACGAGATTCGCTCGTAAGACGAGTGATTTCAGATTGATTGTTACCTTTGCGCGATATTTTTAATCGCAGTCAAGCTTCATGAACAAGGTTATTATTAATCGATCGTCTAGGTCGCGCGCGATAATATTAACCCGACGCGTATTTCTCGCGGTTTTTCACATCTTGCATAATATTGCGAAGCGGGAGAACTCTGGTAAAATAAATGACATGAAAATGTAACAGTAGCGTTGAAACTGTACATCACACACGCGTGACATATATCGTATAGAGCTTAATTAATTTCTTCTTTCATCAGGTTGCTCGGTAATATCTCTCTCTTCGATCGCGTTATTGAGAGAGAGAGAGAGAGAGAGAGAGAGAGAGAGAGAGAGAGAGAGAGAGAGAGAGAGAGAGAGAGAAAATAAACCAATTCTTTTCGCTCAATCCTCGCTTGTACAAGAGGTTAGGGTTGCGTTAATTTTGCCTAATAATTGTAGCATATTCGGCTACTCGATCCTAACCTTGATTCATCGCGCATTTGTAACGATTGAAACATTTCACGGGAGTTGCCGTGCGAAACATATTTCTCTCTCTCTCTCTCTCTCTCTCTCTCTCTCTCCTCTCTCTCTCTCTCTATATATATATATATATATATATATATATATATCTCCTTCCTCTCTCGAATATATTTAAAAATGAATCGAGTACAGTTGTTTATTTTAATGGCGTACGATATTTGCGCTTCATCGAGGCAAGTTACGCCATTGACGAAATATGGCAGTATAAGGGTTTAATCGATTTCGGTAAATTTCAATTGGTATGCGTACTATCTTGTTTACGATTGCGAAGAGTTTTTCTTGCAAAGAGCAAGCTAATTGCTCCGGTGTAAAATATCGTCGGTCAACAATGCGTGCGCTTTGTTGAACGATCTTTACACGGCGATAAAAGTATCTGGGAGCACAGTTTATATTTCAATATTAATACAGTTATTTCAGTAATGACGCACATTTATTTTCTCTCGGTTTTCGTTGAACAATTCTCGAATTAAAAGAGCAAGCGAAAAGAGCGTGGAAAAAAGTTGTGATTCTAATGATCCGCGGCGGTCTGTCTAAGCTATCACAACTATACATGTTGGAATGAGATTGATTGCGAAGTTCCTCTTTCATTATTTGTCAACGATTTATAGCAGCATCGGCTTGACTTGTCGAAAACGCACGACATGTACAACAAAGAAATTCGTTAGTTTCCCGAAGGTCATTGCGACTTCCGATGTGTACGTTGTTCGTGATTACTTGCCACGTTCGAGTTTTTACATCGACAAGCGTTGTTGATGAACGGGCTCTTACTTCGCGCTTCGCAAAAACGCCCAACTAGAGCGCAACTGTAATGTATCGGAGACGAGAGATTCGCGCGTTTTGTTAACTCGCGCGCACGCGCGCGCGAATGCGCTGCTCCTGCACAGAGCGCGATTGTGCGCGATTTGTGTACGTAATCAATTTGCGCGTACACCTGAATTGACGAATTGACGAAAGCTCGATAAAGCGCAACGACGTTTGATCGAGGCGCCGCGTAGGAGGAAGGAACCTGCTGCGGCAGGAATGCGCACGTAAAATCTCAACTAAGCGTGCATGCACGCGTAGAAAAGCACGTAGCGCGCGCTTATGTCGCGTTTATCCTCGTCGCGCATACGTGTGCGCATACGGGGCCGAAATGCTCAAAGCTGCCGCGTTATGCGTGCGTGTGCATGTGTTTGCTGCGTGGAGATGTGTACGCAAACAGACAAATCCATTTTCGTGGAATGCAAAATATGGCCGACGTTACTGCCGCATGAATTAGTGAACACCGTCTCCATCTCCATACGCGTATTTCACTGGACTGATAACGGATTCCTTCCTCGTAGCCTGACAACCGTAATTCATAGTTCACGGTTAAGCGTAACGGTAACCTTAACCCTTTCATCCCTTCCGCTCAGCGGAATGACAGCGCAGTATTGAAATGTTCCAGCGTGTTGCGTACGTTTCACCCGCCGTTACGTACGTTACACTGCCATTTAAGTCTAATTAAATCCGACTTTGCTCATTTGCGCCTTATAACGTGAGAGTAGAATAGAAAGAAATCTACATCTGCCCATCTGGGTAATTTTTAATGAATAATTACTTGTTGCGTTTCTCCGTATATTCTTCACGATTTGTCCGACGTATACTTTCAATGATTTTTCATGATTTTGATGTCAATTAATTTTCT